>NC_081547.1:12425453-12427679 GCF_901000735.1 Corylus avellana | reverse complement strand
TTTTTTTTTTTGATTTGGTATGATTGTTCTCGCTTTTATTTTTTTCATTTTTCTTAAATTGATGATGTGTCACATAGTAATTGGAGATTGTAAAATGGGTGTTATCAAGATGAACCTAATAGTCAGGGTTCTCAAATAAAAATGAGAACAAGATCCCTTTTTGTAAGCATTTTAATGTTAAGATCCCAATTTTTTTATCTGATAGGGTTGAGACGGATATATTTTTTTTTCCAAATTAAGTATATAGTCTATAAAAATTATATTTCTCTTTTGAGCGTGAAAAACACATATTTTTTTAATAATAGAGATAAAGTTGGAATAATTTATTAAAAAAAATCATATACATCTTACATGCTATTAAAAAAAATAGACACACGTCATTTTTATAAATTAAGATGAAAGAAGTTCATCCAACCCAATTTTGAGGAAATTTTGTCCGCTTGAGACTAGAGGTCGGGTCCATTCTAAATTGGAGACTTGAGTTAGCATTTTGGTCAAATGCATAATAAAAGTAGATATACAAATAAAATTATACCCCTCAGATCAAAATAAAATTTTTCTTTTTATTAAAAAAAAAAACACACAAAGTGGTTGCATTGGGTCCATTCCAGCCAGAGCCACCGCCGTAACTGTCACCGGGCCCAGTAACCCCTTTTTGTTTTTTTTTTTAATCTGAGAGGCATACTTGTATTTTCATGGTCAATTTTATCATCCGTTTGGTGTAAAAGCTAACCGATATCTCCAATTTGGAATAAGTCAAAATTGAAGTCTTAAATCTATCAAATTTAATACTATAGTCTCAAAATTCAAAATTACCAAAATCAAAATGCCCAATCTGATTTCCTTTTCTTTTCTTTTTTTTTTCTTACTTGTTTAGGTGTTTTTGCAGTCATACATTCAAAGTTTAAAAATTTGTAATGTCGGTTTCTTATGTTTTAACCTCTTTTAATTACACCCCAACAATTAGGATTTAGGGTTAAATCAAACGATGGACAGGTAAAATGTCTTTTATACTTCTATAGTACTTATAAAAATATAAAATTACCCTAATAAAATAAAAATGTTGTGGGTCACCAAACAACCAGACTCATGGCCTTTGGTCAGCCAGTCAACATTGCAATTTTTTTTAACAGGGGTACTTAAGATATTTTAGCATCATTCATTAGGATTTAACATTAAGTCCTAATGGATAATCGACATTGTAAAATTTTAAACATGCGAATCAATATTACAAATTTTTAAACTTTGAGAATATGATTGCATAAGCATCTAAATATCATGGAGTACATGCAGTTTTCCCTTCTTCTAATTTGTACAAAAGGGTTGATTTTCCTTGAGTTTCTTTTATAAATTTGCCTTGTGTTCATTCAGAATATTACGTATTATATGGGTACATATAAATTTATTTCCACGCCATTTCAATTTACTCCATTGGTTTCTAAATATAATTTGGACAGAATTTTTCTCCAAACTGGGTTAGAAGAATTTCCTTCAACCTAGTCTATAAAAGTGACATGTATCCATTTTTTTTAATAACATGTGAGATGCACATGAGTTTCTAATAAAATTTATTCCAACTTTGTCCCTGCTATTAACAACTCATGTGCATCTCACATGTTCAAAGGACATAAGTCACTTTTATAGACTAAGTTGAAAGAAATTCCTCCAACCCAGTTTAGTGGAAAACTTCGTCCAATTAATTTTAACTCATTAAGTTTTCAAAATTTTCATTTACACTCTTCCTACCCAAAATTGTCTAAAATTGTTCTCAAAAAGTAGCTCAACCGGCTGGGGACCACGCCTTATAAAGCGAAGGTTACCAGTTCGAATTCTCCCTCCCCCTTGTTGTGTGGACATGTCAAAAAAAATAAAAAAGTTGTCTAAAACTTCTTATGTGACATTAATCTTGTTAATGCCATGTCAACATCTTTTCCACATTATATATATGTTATTAAAAAATTTTAAAAAAAAAATGCCAAGTGAGCCAACCCTTAGTTGGGGGTGGTCTACGCACCCGTCCACTAGGGTAGTTCTCTTGGAATAAAATTCTCTCCATTTCATTTTATTTAGTGTAAAATGAGAAGTAATATTGTAAATTTTGTCTTCAACTTTAATGTTAATACAATATTATTCCTCATTTTACACTAAATTGACTAAAATAGAGAAGATCTTGTTCCAATTCCCTCCTTTGTGAGGGTTGAAAGATGACTCCTAGTTCATTTTTTT
>NC_081547.1:12418865-12425196 GCF_901000735.1 Corylus avellana | reverse complement strand
TTTTCTAGAATATCTAAAACAAAACACCTTTTAAAATAACATTTTCATATTTTTCTCCAAAACCACCCCAACCACCAACTTGCTGCCGGAGACGATGCCGCCGGGTAAGAACCAAGCTCCTCCTCCCTCTCTTCGGCGCCCCTCTCTCTCACCGGCGGCAATAGAGAAAAAAAAATTCTTTGTTTCCCGGCAACAGAGAAATTTTTTTTCTCTGTTCTCTGTTGCCCGGCAGCAGAGAAATTTTTTTTTCTCTACTGCCGCCGGTGAGAGAGAGGGGCGCTGAAGAGAGGGAGGAGGAGCTTGGTTCTTACCCGGCCAGCGTCGTCTCCGGCGGCAGGTTGGTAGCTGGGGTGATTTTGGAGAAAAATATGAAAAAGGTTATTCTAGAAGGTGTTTCATTTTAGGTATTTTAGAAAAAAAGATTAAGTGGAACACCATATTTTTGTTATAGTGTTCTACGCTGATGTGTCGCCTTCTTATTGGAGGGAACAAAGGCCTTAGTTTGTACCAAGACCCTATAGAAGTTATTCTCACTCTCTTAACACGCATTTATTATAATGGCTAATGTAATGTGTTTTAAATAAATTTTTTTTTTTTTTCATTTTAATCACTTTAAAATATTAAACAAAAAAATTACTTAAAATACATCACATCAATCAATATAAAATAGAAGAGTGCCGATATTCTTTACGAAACATAAATTTGGAATTTTGCATTGCATTTTTGAACGCAACAATCAACAAGTGTTGAAAACGTTTGGAATGTGATGTGAAGAAGACTGAAGCGTGGGAAGTGCCAATTAGCAGCCGCAATAGTTAAAATATAAAAAAAAAAAATCACTTAAAATAGATCACATCAACCGATATAAAATAGAAGAAAACAATACTGATATTCCTTACCAAACATAAATTTGGAGTTTTGCATTGCATTGCATTTTTAAACGCAACAATAAACGTTAGGAATGTGATGTGAAGAAGACTGAAGCGTGGGGGAAGTGCCAATTATAACAGCCGCAATAGTCAAAGGTTAGGTTTGAATGGAGGCTTTGGCCAACTCGATTCCCTGAAAGGTGACAAAACTTCTAAAAAGATTTATATGAATTAATTCGAAATCTCCTTTCAACCAGTAACGTTGACAGAACAAAGGAAAGAAATGACCCAACAAGTCATACGTTTATGCTTCGCAAATTTGTCATCTGCACTGCAGCAGAAAGTGTCTAAGCGGAATGTTTCCCCACTAAATTTCCAACTTATCCTTCCGTTCCAAGAAAGTCAATTACGGTTGCCTTCAAATTTCTCCAAACGCCAAAAGCCTCCCAATTTCATCAACAAAAGTATATGATCCACATTTAACAAAAATAAAAAATATGGTCCACGAGACTATATACAAAGCCTTAGAGACAGATATCGACAGTAAATTATATAATTGTTAGGATATATATATATCCTTCCTATACCCTTTGACTAGGTTGAGACTGTTTGATTTTTATTTATTTATTTATTTATTTTATTTATTTATAATTTCATTTAGGATCTCTGAATTATCATGCGTTTTGAGAAAACTCTCTAAATTTCAAAATCTCTCAATTTCACAATTTTATCTCCTAAACTTTCAATTTGATGTAATTGACCCCTCTGTCAATTTTTGCCATTAAACCCTAACGGAAACCACTAAAAAGACCAAATTACCATTCAATTTTCGTTTTCTTTTAATTTGAAATTTGAAATTTTATAAAACTTTTAGGGGTATTAAGGTCATTTCATCATTTTAATGTCCAACGGAAGGGTAAATTGTATCAAATCGAAAGTTTAGAGGGTGAAATTGAGAATTTTAAAATTTGGAGGGTCTTTTTAAATCCCGTGGTAGTTTAGAAATCTTTTGTGAAGTTTTCCTCCCCTTTTTTCTTTTTCTTTCTTCTAATATTTGAGATGTTTAGCTTTTCTTGGATAATTTGTGTTGTCTGAATACAAGAAGTGTATATAGTGTTTACCAAACAAAGATTTTCTCCAAACTCTCGGTCTATAAAAATAATGTGTTCCTTTGCATGTGAGGAGTACATTTTTTTTTTTTTTTTAATTGCAAGAATAAAATTAGAAGAAATTTTAGGGATAAATGTAAAATCTCTTTTTTTTTTCTTTTTTTTTTTTCTTTTTAGAAAAAATTTGTTATAATTCTAACATGCAAATAGACACATGTTATTTATATATACCCAATTGAACAAAAGTTCATCAACCTCAATTTGAAAAAAATAATAATAATAAAAGACTTGGTCAGTATTTACCTTTTGTTTTATGCAATAAAAAAAAATTCATTATTCACACGCGCAAAAAATAAAAATTAAAAAAAAAAAGCATGTAAAGCTAGCCCATGGTGGTGGACTAGTCAACCACAAAAAACTCTGTATTTCTGGTCAACTTGAATAAATAGCAGGCATGTAGTCCCAACTTTCTCAGAAACCGGGAAGACGAAATTAAGCAGAAACAACATCCATTGCGCTCTAAATATATTCCGTCGATGCTCAACGGTTGATGCATGAAATAGACTGCACGCAATGAGTCAATCAGTTGCCGTTGTTGGCGGAAAGATAGTCGTCATGATATTCACGGTCTTCTTCTTGATCGCCTGTCTCGCTCTCTACTCGCTTCATGGATATACCAAATGGTTCTGGAAATTGTTTGTCGCCGGCGGTGATGGTTCCAAGGTTGAAGAACATCTTGACGCTGACTGCGTGGTTTGTCTAAGCCGCATATCTCGGAGTGAGAAGTTGTCGGTGCTTCCCGCTTGCAACCATGGCTTCCATGTCCACTGCATCAAGACCTGGTTGAAATATCATCCCACGTGTCCTCTCTGTAGGAAACGTGTCACCCCTCTGCCGCCTCAACTGCAGCACGATTGTCTTGATCCTTCTCTCTTTCGTACAATTGGTAAATTCATGGAAAATTCTTTCAACTCGGATCTTTCATCGGTTATTTGTGAGATTATCAGTAATATTGAATTTTAATTTTTTTTTTTTTTTTTGAATGTCAGGTAGGATATTCAGTTCTTATTCCAAGATTATTTATCTAGTTGGTTCAATGAAATTCTTTATATATTTATATATACATATGGACACAAATTTGTTAGAGAAATTTTTTTAATTTATTTTAATAAATGTCAAGTATCATAAATCAATCGATGTTTGGTTCCTTTCGGCTGTCGTTTCACTTTCACATTCCTTTTCTCCTCTTCTCTGAGTTTTCTTTCCCTCTTCTTCTCGATTGCGGAATGTAATTTTTTTTTGGGCCAAACTGTAAGAAGAATTTGTAGTAAAATGGACCTATAAGTTTTTTAAGTATAATAATCTACGTACAGAGATTCAATCTGCATGCAGAGCTATGGACATCTGATTGAAGGGGCAAAATTATTCCTTAACACGGCAGCCCATTGGGAGGCTAAACATGTTAAAAGAATTGGCAATGAGGCTGCCCATTTATTAACTAAGTTTGCTTTTGGTTCCACTGTAGAGCAAGTTTGGTTTCTAGAATGTCCTACATGCATGTATCCAGGAGATTATTCTTGTTGAGCACGAACGTTGTTAATAATACAAGTCTGGATTCTCTCTCTCTCTTTTTTTTTTTTTTTTTTAAAAAAAAGTATAATAATCATAGACGACTAATCAACATCCCCTCTCCCGCTTTGAATAAAAATTTTTTTTTAAAAAAAATTAAATAAATAAAAACCCGACTAAGCAACAGTTGGACTTGAGCCCAACTTTAAGACTGACTTGGACAATGGACTCGGACTCGGACTAATTGCTCAAACAACTACTCTTGTCATTTAAATCAACTGAATTATTTCACAGGTAGTTTATACTATTTTAAAATGTGTAATTTGAAAATGCGATTTTTAAAAACGCAATTAAGTGTTTAGTAAAATTACAATTTAACCTTTAAAATAATGTATTTTTAAAATTGTGTATTTTTAAGAACGCATCTCCTTGCTTGTGGCTAGGGACGGAGCCAGAAAATTTTATGGGATGTTAAAGTATATAAAATATATATATATATATATAAAAAATAAAAAAAAATAAAAAAAAAAAAAGCAAGGAAGAAAGATATAGATTAAAGTGGTTTGACATATGGCCTACATCCACATGTCAAAGCCTTTTCTTGACTAAATCTTTTTTTTTTTTTTTTTTTTGAAGTAGAAATACGTTCTCATTGATATAAAACTTAAGAGGATAGAGCGGAATACTCCATCCTAATAATATCAGTGATACAATCAGGAATAGTAAATAACCACTGAGTTGTTACATTATTTTTTACAGCCATCTTCGATAGAGTATGAGCCGCTTTATTTCCGTCTCGACAAATAAAAGTCATCTGCCATTGGGGGATTGATTTTAGCGCAGATTTTGTATCCTCCAGTACCATTCCTAATGGGCTCCAATCTTCTTCTGATCGATTTATTCCATCTATCACAAGCTTCGAATCGTCCTCAAAGTGGATCCTTTGGAAACCCAAGGTTCTACATAAGTCAATTGCCATCAAAACTGCACCCGCTTCAGCCACTGCCGGATCAAGAGTGCCCGAGAAGGTTTTACATTGAGCAGCAACAACCAAGCCCATCTTATCCCGCAACACAGCTCCATAACCCACCCTTCCCGTGGCTTTTTCGATAGAGGCGTCCTAGTTTAGTTTCAACCAACCCGGGGTAGGAACTCTCCATTTCGGGCAAGCTTCCATCGTTCTCCCACTTCTGTGTATGGTATTGGATTGCAGCAAATCAGCATAAGTCGCTGCAGCAAGTGAGGCACTCTGCGTCAGTGCATTAGGAGTCATGAACGTCCCCCCATGCACGACCGTGTTTCGCCTTAGCCACAACTGTCGAGTAATACCTGCAAATTGAATTATTTCCTCCGGCTTACATTTCTTAAAAACTTCATCCACAACTTCAGAAAAGCTCGTTCCATAGCTTGAGCTTTTTTGTAATTTAATGCTTCCCACACACCAAACATCCCTTGCCGAAGGGCATTCCCACAGAATATACAGCGCCGTTTTCTCCTCTAATCCACAAATACGACATAGTGGATCATCAATAATTTTCCTCCATTGCAGATTTTTCTTGGTAGGAAGAATTTCGTGGCAAGCTCGCCACAAGAAATTCTTTTCTACGTTTGGTACTCGCAATCCCCATATCTTTCTCCAAATTGAACAGAGTCCTTTGGTAGAAGAGCTTTCAGCCAGCCCTTTTGTTTCCAATTCCTTCTGGATATAATAAGCAGATCGAACAGAAAACAGGTCATTTTTTGTTCCTCGCAAAAAACACACATCTTCTTTATTAGAATGGCTGACTGGTAATGAAAGAATTAACTGCACTTCCTCTTCAGAAAATAAAATTTCAGCAACTGGGTCTTCCACCAACATGTGTCTGCGTCAATAATTTCACTGACCTTGGCATTTGGACGTAGCAAAAAAGGTGGAGAAAGAATCTTGAAAGTGGAAGGGTGAGGAACCCATCAATCTTTCCAGATGCGGACTGTCAACCCACTCCCTATCCGCCACATCAAACCCTCCTTTAAGAAAGTCTGAGAGCTGTGAATGCTCCGCCACACATAAGATGGGCGATGACCGAAGGAGGAGTCTAAAAAATTTTGCCCCCTGTAATATTTGGCTCCCATTATACGAGCTATCAAACTAGTCGGCTGTTTCCAAAGACGCCATGCTTGCTTTGCCAACAAAGCTTTGTTAAAACTTCTTAGGTCTCGGTATCCCATTCCGTCATCGCTCTTAGACAAACCCAAACGGCTCCAGCTCATCCAATGTATCCTTGACTTGTCTTGATGCCCCCACCAAAATTGTTGCATTAAAGAATTTATCTATGAACACAACATTTTTGGTAAGAGAAATACATTCATACCATAGGTTGGTATAGCTTGAATGACAGCCTTGAACAAATTTTCTTTCCTGCTTGAGATAGAAATTTTATTTTCCAATCCTAGAGCCTCTTCCAAACCCTATCTTTTAGCTTCTTGAAAGCCGCCATTCGAGATTTTCTCACCAACGCCGGTAGACCCAAATAGGTGTTGTAACGTTGTGTGACTGGGATCCCTGCCGCCTCAACAATCTCCTCTCGGGTAACTAATGGGGTGTTTTTGCTGAAAAATATAGCCGTTTTATTACAATTCAGCCGTTGTCCCGAGGCTTCTTCATACTTGTGTAATAGAGATGTCAAATTATTCCATTGTGTAAGAGAGCTCCTGCAGAAAAGTAAAATGTCATCTGCGAAGAAAAGATGACTAATTCGTAGCTTGAACTTCGACGTAGGAACCCTCATAAGAGCTCCCTCCATG
>NC_081547.1:12352216-12418765 GCF_901000735.1 Corylus avellana | reverse complement strand
ACACAGTGCGGCAGTTGGTAAAGGTTACTCTCTCTATCCTCTTTGTTTTTGCTTACTTTCTCAAAAGCCAGAAAAGGTAATCGTTGAGCCACCCGTACACGTTTGTGTTTGTGCTTTTACCACTAAATGACATCAATGCCCATAATTACTTCAAATTAAATCATTCCCATTTCATCATTTTGTCGCTGTCTATATTTTTTACCCTTCCTACCTTTTCTATATTCCATTTTTATAAAAAAGCCCAAAATTTTGGGAAGCCACATGAACGCATTGAACTTGTATTTTATCCTTTTCCATTATGTTCATTGCCTAAACAAAGCACCTAAATCCCAAAATATCCGTCAAGCTTTATCTAGGTTCTATGTATTTTAAATTACCAAAATTGATAGCAATAATTAGGGTTGATAATTTTTTGGGTTAAGTCCCCCTTAACCCTCTCAAACTATCACCACAATGATAATCTACGCTCCAAACTATCTATTACGACAATTTACTTCCTAAATTATCAAAATAATAACAATGTACCCCCCAACGCTAACAAAATAACGAAATTATCCCTATAGAATTTTTAATAAGACAAAAATACCCTAAAAATTTTGAAAAAAAAAAAATATATATTTTAGTATTTTGTTTTTATTTTAGTAAGGGTAATTTCATCATTTTGTTAAAATTTGGGGTGCATTGTCATTATTTTAGTAGTTTGGGAGGTAAATTGTCCCAATTGATAGTTTGGGTGGTAGATTGTCATTGAGGTGGTAATTTGAGGGGGTTAAGTAGAGACCCGTTTGAACAGTAAAATTAAACGGGTCATAAAAGTGTTGACGGGGCTCGACTCTCAGGTTGACCCGTTTATAAAATTATATATATATTTTTTATATTATAAATATATGTTGAAACAAGTCAAATGGGTTGCCTTCGAGTCGAAATGAGTCAAACAGGTCGTGTTGGAATATCTCAAACGGGTTAAACAAGTAGTATTTAGGTATAAATGGGTCAAACAGGTCTACCCATTTGTGAATAGTTTAATAAACGGGTCAACCAGATTGTGTCGAGTCACTCGCGGGTCGTGTTTAAGTTTAAATTTAAATGTCTGATTCGTTTAGCTAAACGATTCGATTTTTGGTTTACCCTTATCGAGTTGACAGGTCAAGTGTGTTAACTCCAAACCTAACCTGCCAACACGTTTTGCCTGCTTTATTTGTCATATTGATGAAACCACTAATGGCCTGTTTGGAATTGCGTTTAAAAGGTCTAAAAGTGTTTCTAAAACTTAAAAAGTTTTTTTTTTAAATATTAGTTTGGTAAAAAAAATTTAAAGCGCTTTTGTGTCTAAAAAGCCTAAAATAGCCAAAAAAAAAAAAAAAAAAAAAAAAAACTTTTGGCAAAAGCTTAAAAATAAAACTTTTGTCCAAAAACTCTTTATGACTTAAAAGCTCAATTTCTTAAACATAATCTTAAACATGCTCTGAACCTATTTGAGATTGCGTTTGAAGGGTTTAAAAGTACTTTTAACACTCAAAAAGTCTGTTTGAAGAAAAAAATACTCATTTGGTAAAAAAATTAAAAGTGTTTTTAAGGATCCAAAAAGCGTAAAAATAGTCAAAACGTACTTTTGGCAAAAGCTTAAAAATGAAGCTTTTGCCCAAAAACTATTTTTAACTTAAAAGCTCTATTTTTCAAACGCAATCCTAAAGATGTCCTCTAAGTAACACATAATCTCTTCTCTCAAATTACAAATCTCCTCCTGATTCTCGCAATTTGTTCAAATTTGTTCTACGCCATCTATTTTCGAATATGACCGCTTCTTTCGAAAAGGTAGGTACGCTTTCTTGTCTCTTACTCCTGTTTTCAACAATTAAAGAAACGATGAAGGGGACAGCAAAGAAAATTTTTTCTTTTTCTTTTTAAAAAAACAAATACTTTTTTTTTTTTTTTTTTTTTGTGTGTTTTAATGATTAAAACAATTCTTACTACATAGGATGAAATCAACCTTTTTTTTTTTTTTTTTCCCTTTTTTTTCCCATAAAGTATCTTTTTAATAACATAAACGCCGGAAGCGGGTGGTAATTAGCGAGTTGTGCGGATGATTAAAGAGTATTTTAATGTGCAAGTTATGTGGATATTTGTGCTTAAACATAAGCATGTGACAATGCTGAGGCCGGCCCCACTCTATTCTTACCTTTTTGCAAAAAAAAAAAATAATTAGGGTAAAATTATTAATTAACCCATCCTTGATCCTTCAATCTTGCATAAAAGCTTTCCCAAATTCCTTGCCTCAAAGCGGAAGAATATACTCCTCCGTTTCCACAACTTCGGCTGCGAATTTGTTTTTTTCTTTTATAAAATCAGATAGAATAATGCTAAGAATCACATTTTTATTCTTCTAAAGTTGATGTGACTTTTAAATTCATTATTGGATCAAAATGAATTACTCAATCAGATATTGTCGGATTTGAACAAACTTTTTTTTGTTGTTCTAATTAGTTAACAGTATGTTTGACTTGGATTTGTGACTGAAAATATGTTGTTGAAAAGGTCAATGAAATTTTGAATTTACATTGACATTAAATCTGGCCATTGCCACCGTATTGACCACTGTCAATGCTCTCTGCTCAAAGTGCATTGGTCAAGATTTAAGAATTAGGGTTTTGTTCACAAGAGAGCTAGATTGGAAGAAGTCAATCATGATTCACGAACAGTGAGATTTCCTTCATTTCTCTCACAATTTTGTTTTAAGTCAAATGTTGTTTGTTCCATGCTTGTTACAATGAGACCACTTATGTAATTAACAAACTCTCACTAGTTGCTTCTATAATTAAGGTTGTTAAGCTATTAATTAAAAGTTGGTGGGTTGAAAAATTAACAAAGGAATGGAATTTTGGTGGAATAATTCGAGAAATTCTAATTCTAATTAAAATAAAAGATTAATTAAAATAAACTACTTTTAATGTGTGATAACATATTATCTCTAAGTTATTCTATTCTAATCCTAACATCCTTCCCGCTAGACCTAAAGTTTTCATAACCTTATTTCTAAACTTAATTTTTAGAAGAGAAATACAAGACTCCCTGACATGGCAGTGAAAACCTTATACAAATTTTGAGTAGAACTCATAATTAAAAATTGCATTGCAAGTCCAAGAGCTTAATTATATATATATGGTTAAGATTATACTTAAGATACTCAAGGCCTGTTTGGATGTGCGTTTGAGGGGATTAAAAGTGCGTTTAACACTTAAAAAGTCCATTTAAATAAATTTTTTTTAAAAAACACGTTTGGTAAAAAAAAATTAAAAGCGTTTTTATAGGTCCAAAAATGGCCAAAAAGCATTTTGGCAAAAACTTAAAAATAAAACTTTTGCTAAAAACAAAATGTTTTTTTGACTTAAAAGTTATATTTCTCAAACGCAATCACAAATATACTTTTAAGATCGTAATAAAATCATCGTTGAATTTTGAATCCAATGGTAATTTTTGGTGACACATCAAAAAGTGCATATACAGTGTGAACGTGAAAGTTCATGTGGCATTTTTCTTTTCAGAAAGTGATGTGTCTCTAGAATATTGACTTAGAATATTGAAATTCCTATCCTCATTAAAAATGGAATTTTATTTTGAAAAGTTGTGATAGGCTAATGTTGACTTAGATTTTAAAAGATTTCAAAGTTTTTACACAAATTAGAAAAATCTAAATTAAGCATAAGATCAAGATAATCGATAAAATTGTAATTATTTTGGTGAGTCCATAAAATGTTTAAGGAGTAATGATAATACCATATTAAATTATTAATATAGAATAGGGGTTGGGTAGTAGAATAAGAATAGAGATGAATGAGGCGATGGCAAATACAGAATAAAAATGGGGTGAGTTTAAGAGTCGTAGGAATAGAGAGCCAAAAGGGAAAGCGCCGAGAAGCCACGCAACGGAGTCGAGAAATTCTCACCTTTGGACCCGAACATCGTCGTCTTCCTCTCCTCCTCCGAAAAGTCCAAGTCTTTGCGTCCAATCTGGATGCTTTTTACATTTTGCTTCTTTCTTCGGAAACTCGCACGTCTTTGCCCACCTTATTCTTCAAAACGAAGAACAAGTCTAATTTCCTCTTCTCTTTCAAACTACCTATTTAATGCTCCTTCATTCATCACTTCTTTCTGGCGCGGGATTTTGACAATTCTAAGAGAAACCCCATTTGGGTTTTGGGCTTCTTTTTTTTTTTGTTGTTGTGAGTTTTTGGAATCTGAATCTTTCTGGGATTTCAACTGAATCCTTAGCTGATTACATTAATTGGGTGTCAGAGAAGTTTGATTAACAAGCATGGATGGGTCGTCGAGTGATTCGAAATTGGACAACTCAGGAGTCGTGGAGCTGACCGGGAAGATAATGGTGGTAGCCATAATAGTGCTCTTCATGGTGGTGGTGTTCGTCCTGTTTCTCCATCTCTACGCCAAGTGGTTCTGGTGGAGCATTGACGAAGCCACCACTAATAATACTCCTCGCCGCCGCCGCCGCCGCCGCTTCGTATTCGCCCCCGGACAAGACCCGGCAGTAGCTGCCACCATGCGAAGAGGGCTCGAGCCCTCGGTCCTCCGCTCGCTTCCCGTATTGATATTCGACCCACAAGCCTTCAAAGATGGGTTGGAATGCGCGGTTTGCCTCTCTGAGCTTGTGCAGGGAGAGAAAGCTCGGCTGCTCCCCAAATGCAATCATGGGTTCCATGTCGATTGCATTGACATGTGGTTCCAGTCCCACTCCACCTGCCCGCTTTGCCGGAACCCAGTTGCTCCTGAAATCTCCATCTCCAACACTAGTACTGGTGAGGTAGCAGCAGAGGATGTTGAGGCATCAGGAGAGAATTTGGCTTCTGGATTTTCCACAGAATCTCCGAATTTCCCCACAAACGTCTTGTTTTGGGGTAACCAGACTCAGGTAAGTTCTTTGGGTGCTTGTTTGGAAGAAGGCCCTTCTTCTCAATGCCCTTCTTGCCCGTCGTCTTCTTCTTCATCATCGGCTAGTAGTCGGCCGGCGGATGGAATGTTGGTGATTGATATACCAAGGCAAGTGACTGAGAACTTGCCATCATTATCCCCTTCGGCTAGCAGGTTTTCCGAGGAGGAATCAAAGTCGCCGGTGACGACAAGACTCAGGTCATTGAAGAGGCTTTTGAGCAGGGATAATAGAAGAGCAAGTCCTTGTAGTCCCGGTTCTGTTGATGTTGAACAAGCAGGGAGAGCACAGAGTTAGAAATTAAGTTCCTAATTAGATTGAACATATTGGGTAGTGTAGAATATAGATGAGAACTCAGTGCAAGATTATCGGAATAATTGATTCCGGTAATGAGAATTGTTATTTGGAAGTTCTTGATGTTCATGTCCGGTTCTACCATCCCTGAGAATTGCTATTTCTTTTGGGCTAGAATTAAAAACTCCCCATGTTATTTTTCTCAACGTTTCTTTTATTCTTGATCTTGACATATCACATAGGTTGAAATCTCCACAATCCGACTCTCTGGGTGTAACTCTGTTTTTGGGACAGAATTGAACAGTTACTTGAAATGTCAAATATTGTATGAAATTAAGTAAAATAGGCTTCGCTGTGTTGAAGAGGGTGGTGAAAATCCATCTTCTAAACAAGTTGTTGTATTATGTTGCCCCAATTCTTTGCTCATGGGAAGAGCAGAAAAAAAAAGTAGCCATTTACACTATCACCTGTTCTTGGGTGCATTTTGTCACAATGCCATTGTTGCCACTTGCCAACAGACAACGGCTTTATTGAATTAGGCTGTATTTTTGCATTACATTGAAGGATTTTTCGTGCACTCTTTTTCTTTTTCTCTTTCTCAGCAGTTGGTAGGAAAAACTTGGTGAGGATGAAATTTTGGAGACTCCCATTAGGATAAGAACAATGAGAAACATTGTTCTCTGGTAACGTATTAGCAGCAAAAGCAATATTACATAAAATTCATACACCAAGGAAACATGATACATGGTAAAATGAAGTTGTCATTGCTTGGATTGCTGCAAAAGCCTTGCATTTTTCTACAAAATGATCCGATTGCTGCATGCTATCAATTTAGAAATCAATTGTTTCACCTAAACAGAAGTCAAAATTCCCCAATGAACTTGTTGATGTCCATATACTACGTTACAAGGTAAAGAGGCCCGTAGGTGTGAACAGAACGAGGACTTTCAAGCTGGTGAAGACAACTGTAAGGTATTTCATTCTCCGACGTCTTTGTGGGGTTGAAAAGACCGGTGAGAGGCCCGGAAGTGGGACGCCGGTGCCTGCCATCATTGGTCTTACCACTGCCATAGACTGGACCGGACAATATCCGCCGTCTTTTTGGAATATGATTGTAACAATTACTGGCCTGAGGCGACTTGTTCTTTCTGTTTGTTTTCCACCATGAAAAGAGATTGTTTTTCCATGATTTCTTTCCCTTTTTCTCTTCCTCCTCCGATCTTCCCTGTCCATTTTCTTCTGGACGCAGTGATGAGCTCTGCAAATCTACTCCTCTTGCATGGTGTCTTGCTTCTGCCAAGAACTGATTAAAAAGCCAAAACCAGATAATGTCAATTAACAAACTGAATTTGCAAACAACCCTTTGAGGCTTTGACCAAGATTCAAAATGTTAAATTAATCACCTGGGAAAAGTCCACATGAGGATCAAATCTGTCGCTCCCATAAGCACTCATTTCAAATCTGGGGTATATTGAAGATTTCTTCATTGCTGCATGCCTGGAACTGGAAGTAGCATATCAATATATATATATATATATCAGAAACTGAAAAACAAGCATGAAACAAAGGCAAAAAGCCAACTACCCTATTGATATCGATCCTATCAATATGATGATCAGACTTTTGAGTTAAAAAGGATTATAGCAACTGTTTTGGCAGCGCAATCTTTTACTCATATATCTGCTAGCTTTAGAAAGAAATGACAGCGGTTGTCAGAAATTTCACATTGAAGCATCGTCCGACCGATAGTACAATATCAAAAGCAAAAAAGAAGAGAAATTTGGACAAGAAGAAAGATATAACCTTTGGTTGCGTAGCATTTTTATCCTGCAATTACGGCAAAAGGTGTGGTGTATTAATGAGTACAAAGAATGGGGAGGGTCGACTAAAAGTCTAAAACCAACTTTTAATTCGCATTCATTCTTTGGCCTCTCCTGGGACCAAATTATCAATCACGCCAACCCAGCAAACCCCCCCCCCCCCCCCCTGTTTGGGCTAACTTTGCATTTCTAGTAATTAACAAACATAGCCTGTGTGGACATGGAGACCATGCTTTATGAAACGAAAGTTACTAGTTTGAATCCTCTCTCTCCCTCTTGTACGGAACATGTCATAAATAAAAAAAATAAAAAAAAAACACAAACACAAACATAGCCGGTGTGTTATTCTATGGAATTGATGGTTTGTGTTTAAAAATTGTAACTTAATACAAATAATGACAAAAGCTTATACTTAAAGCAGCAGGAGGGATACTTTTTTGTCTTTTGCCATGGGATCGGGGGCTGATTAGGTGCGAGAAATAAGGCGCATGTTTCGGGGCTCCCAAGCTTTTATTTTATTTAAAAAAAAAAAAAAAAAAAAAAAGTTTGGGAGTCAAATACGCAAACCCAACTGGGTTTTGAATTTTGATCATAATTCTCTAGAATTTTTAGATTTTTAAATCTCAAACATCTTTTTCAAAATTAAATTTTGAAAGCCACTCCATTAAACTTCATAACATTAATGAGAACAAATTCGACCCCACCATGTGCAAATCTATAAATGACTACTAACAAAATAAATAAATAAAGGGTGATATCATTCATACAACAAAAGGTCAGGCCATGATTTCCTTTGAAGAGACAGAACAGCATGGTATACTAATAATGATGTTTTGCAGACAATGGTAGAATTAACATAATCATAAACCTTTCAAGAATAAATTAACCTGTTGCTCCCGTTGCTAATGCCACAAAATATCCATGGAAACAATTATAACAACGGAAATAGCAGAAAATATTGCTCCTGAACTTTAAAAACGCATTACAAGTGCCTGCCTGCAAATGGTTCCCGATCTTGAGCTAATCGAAGCTCTCTCCTTTAGAAGCCATGGAAACCTCAACAAGCCCAACTGGGACACCAACGTATGCACCATCTCATGATGGATTATATTAAATAAAATAACCTTAGAACTCAGCTGAACCTGAGATGGCCTTCAAATCTTTGCAGTTTCATTTCATTTTGATCCTCCACTATTAATGTAAATATCTTATTAGAGCTCAGCTCACTAATGTGTGTTTCTTGCTGCTGTTAATACTTTCAGGACAAAATTAATAGTGGTTCAAGCCCTGGAACTTCCAGCAAAAACAGCAGCCACCTACAGGCCATCAAAATGCAATATGGACGGTGCACATAAAGAGTGTTGAGAGAAGAAAAAAGCAGCACAAGTGTAAGACTATCAAACCCAAAACTCAAGACTAAATTAAGATAACATCACAAGCATGTATTGTCTGAACAATAACTTATAACCTGCTGTCAACATTGACATAAAAGGGGATACATTGACAAGAGAGATCCAACTTGGTCTCCTTGGCATCGATCCTATACAAAATCATGTTAGACACTTGACAAACTTGAGAAGCATTTGAAATGTGTCCCTTGACTTACAAAAGCCTGTATGTCAACTGACCCCTACGAATATTTCATTTGTCGTCCAGATATCAAAGTTGGAGCAGAGGCAGTGCCATTACAATGCCGAAGATGGAAACTAGTACGAACATCATCCAAGTTGGGAGTGACTGTTTCCTGTCTTTTCTCCTATCCTTCACAGCATCTATTCTTTTCATGTCTTCTCCCACAGAATTGACAACTCTTCCTAACATGGGTGTGGAGTTTTCTTCTTGTGACGGACCTGGTGACATCTGCTCCACAACAAGCCTCTCAGAAAGCTGCTGCTGGTTATACTTGTCCACATACTCTGGAAACAATTTCCTGAATGTTGGGCTGTTATGATGAAAAAAATCAGAGCCAGTTAAGAACTCACATTGAAGCTAACATCACAACACCCTGAAAATAGCTGAGAAAAAAGAAACTGACGCACGTTTCCACAATTGCAACAGCCCACATATAAAAAAGGACGGGATGTATAAGAAAGCAGGTAAGAGGTGAAGAAATTTCAAATTTAAAATTTAAAATAAGGGGCAGCTGTGAACTAGTCCAGCTTCAATTCATCCATTCTGTTACATGGATTGAGTCATAGTTTCAAGCAAACAAACCACGCAAGTCCATTAACCCACATGGATTTACTATAGATGATAACTACAATAGAATATTTATTTAGGGTGCTTCTTAGAAAAAAGATAAAAGGAACGCATCTGAAAATCTAGTAATGACCCACTCACACTGGTACATATGTAAATCACAGGCCATTAACCCATAGGTCATGGGCTTCAATGCACAACATTATATGCATAAAAGTGGATGTCAAAAAAGGATTCCAGGTGCAGCTTAGAATAGTAAAGAAACTGATAAAATCCGGTGTAGATGGTGTCATGTACTTACTTCTTACAATTGAAAGCAAGGGAAGCCTTTGCTAGACGTTGCTTCTCAGCAACAGTAGTGTTCACACTTCCAGTGGTAGGACTGTTGTCCATCTGCAAGAGGGAAATGCACCCTCATATTAAACATATAGTAAGCAAGCAATGAAAACTTCAGATATGTTCAAGTATGTGCCAACAAAAGAAAGTCACTGTTGATCTCTAACCACTAGGAATCTTAAAGCCTATAAAAGAAAATTTAGGCCTTAATTGTCAAATTTTAGAAAATTGTTTTCATTTTTCAAATGCTGAAAACTCTTTTCAAATATCAGTTATTCAAATGGGTTTTCAGATGTGGCCACATCACTAATGGCCACATCGGTGATGCTTGGCATCCCTGCGGTGGCCACCAAAACTGCTTCTGACAGTTCCTGCAATGGCCACCAAATCCACCTGGTGGCCACCAAAACTACTTCTGGCGGCCTTGGCAGCCACCGCAGCCATTGCCAGACAGCAAGATTTTAACTCAACTTCATTCAACTAAACATTAATTTAGCATCAGGATCAGCCCCAATTTAATTGGGATTGATTATTAATCCTCATTAACTAGTCAGGATCAGCCAAATGTACAATTAGAGTTTTAAAATTGTAAAAGAGAAAGAAAAACAAAACAAAATCAGAAGGTTCCCACAATCCGGAACTGCTGAAATACGAAGAGGGAACTCATGTCATCCAACTTCTAATATAATATTTTGCCTCATCCCTGTACCTGTACCTGTACCTGGAGACTTGCCAAACAGAACTGTGACACACGGATAACAATATAAATGAATTACTAAAAACTTCTGACTCTCCTTTAGCTATGTGTTCATCAAGAGAATTTGATATTATATGACAAAAGATATTCCAAACAAGCAGCATATAGCCAAAACATATGAAGCTGTTTTGTTTTTTGATAAGTAGCCAAAACATATGAAACTACAATATCAAAGAGCCAGAATAACTCACCATGAATGAAAGAAGCCCTGTGAGTATGCTGCATTTGTGAGGAAGAATATATTAGCGACAAACTTAGAAAGTATTATAGTCAACTGCAAGATTCCTTTTAACAGTAACAACTGGTCAACAAGCAAATAACAGCATTATAAAGTAATGTAGAACACACATACTCAAAAAGAATACTTCAGAACTAGAATCTGTCCTACCTTGATACAGACCACATTGGATTCCAACTTTCAGGATGAACTGCAAAATGAAAAAAGTTGAGGCAAACATAAAATCAGTTATCAGAAATAAGCAACAATTTTCTTCAACTAATACCCCGAAAAACTTACAATCGCTCATGGATAAGCAGATTTTCTTTTGTGTCATGAACCGTCCATTAGGAGTGGTCATGCTACAAGGCAGAAAAATGTGAATGGAAGTTAGAAGCAACCAAGATAAATGTATTTAAACAATAAGGATACTGCAGCTGGAAGAAACATATCTTGGAAAAAGTAAGGCTTATGAAATGTAGTTTACCTAATCCCTGGTGGTTTATAGGGATAATCTGGAGGGAACTTGATCTTTCCGTAGTAATATCCACCTTATAATAATGAGTAGAACAATTTCCAGTAATAAGATTAGATAAAATGGGTCTCAGAATGCCATATAATCAGTACTACATAAAAGATAGGACTAACGTAACAAACCTGCAAAAGGTGTTCCTTCACTTCCTTCCAACACATAATCTGGAATATCAAAGATGGAGAACAAAAACAAGGTTAACAATGCTCAACTAACATGATAAAACTTAAGTAGGGGAGAGAAAAGAAAGGCAAAAGCAAGATCAGGATATAAGGAATATCACGTAGATAAAGGTGCCATATGTAATGTGGCAACCCTATCTTATGCACAAAGGAGTAAGAATCACAAGTCAAGACATGCAATATACTTTAGGGAAATTGGACTAAGTACTGATAATAAATGTTTACTGCACAAATTGCGTGAAATGTTAAGTAATGACTCTTCATCCTTGCATGAGATGCAGAGGTAAGTGACATTCACTACAAATGAGAGCAGTTGTTGACCATTCAAGTTCAGTTATTAACCACCTTTGGTTAATGTGGGAAACTTCCATCTAAGGGTGTTAAAACCTTTTGAAATGTAGACAGCGACCCATCCGAGCAAAAGACAGAAAGAATTTTCTTTGTAATCCATCTTAACCAACATTTTAAAGAATATATACGACCAAAAATCTGACAGTTTACTTTTCTTTAGCTACTATAAGATCAGCCAAAAGCCTGAATAACATCTCCACATATTGTATCCATAAAGAGAAATACAAACGTGGAAGTGGAATTCAATTATTGTCTCAGAAAATATTTCCAATTAATAACATCAAATGATTAACAATATTCTGCAGAAATGATTCGGAATAAACTTACGCCACTCAAGAATGTCATTTGGGGAAGGACGGGCCACAACATGAGAAACCGGTTCCTACACATTCATAGAAAATACAATCAGCATGTCCAAAAGACGCATGGAATATGAAGTTCCAGCAAAGCAACAAAAGCGCATCATCTGCCTCTTTAGTGGGAATATATCATCCAAAACAATCCAGTCCAACAAGAAAAATAATAGAAATACAACTTTCACTTTACAAATGACAGATGATCTTAAAACCATTCTTTTATCTATTTTTAATTTTCAATTTCTAGGTCAAACAATAAGATTTAAATATATGGCATCTACTACGTGGAGGATGCGGATCACCAGCATGTCAAAACACATTTATAGACATGGATGCTTCAACTATACTCGCACCAGACTTAAGCAGAAACGGGTATATTAGAGAGGAACATGGTTATATGGATCCACATGTTATGAGCATATGAAAATAATAGCTAACTAAAAACCTAGATTTAACAAAAGAAGACGTACTTTACAAAGTGCTCTGTATTCCTTCTGAAGGCGCTTGATACACGACTTCTCTGCCATCTCAATAATTCCAAAAATAGTAAATGAAGCCCTAGCAGATCTTTTCTTTCTATACGGAAATTACTTTGTAGCCTGATAACGTAAAAGAAGATTAAGGCTAATTGCAAATTCAATATGCCCAAAATACTAGAAACCTCTATAAAGAAAAAAAAATTAATAATAATAATAATATATAAAGAAAGAGAAATTCTAATTTGAGAAAAACTCAAACCAGAACCAGATGTAAAATGAAGGAAAGCAATGAGACAACAACATATTTATGGAAAAATAACCCCAAGGGGTTCGCCCAAGTGGTAAAGGCATTGGTCTTGGAGGTTTGCTCCCTTCAAGGTCCAAGGTTCAACACCTCTTGGGTGCAAACAATCCCATGAGGCCACACCCCTGGTGAAAAGCTAGCGATTTACCCAGTTCCGTGGAGGAAAACTTCCGAGGATGCGGTGCACGGGACCGAGATTTACTCTGCAAGGGTGGGTCCGAAGGGCCCTGCCTTGTACAGGTGCCCCGATATATATAAAAAAAAAACATATTTATGGAAACAGCTAAAACAACAATGTTAGGGAAACCTAAGATTACATTATAAATATAAGAAGTCATACATCGAGTATAGATATGTTGATCATTTACAGCTTTAAGTCTTCAACAGCATGCATGGAAATTGTTAGATTTGAGGTGGGAGAAACTTCGAGGGGAGGTAATTTTGAAGGGGCTGTTATTTCTCCCATGGCAGCGCTGTGTCTTCTAGCTGTGGGGATCTCTTTTGAGGGGAATGCGAAAGGTTTCTTGAATCTCATGGCTCAAGTGGATAAGGGACAATGCTCCACTCCTAAGCTTAAAGGAAGAAGAGAATTGAAGAACTTAGAGTGCTCTATTAACTTTGATGTTGGAGTCGCAGTTCTAGTCGGGGCAAAAGCAAGAAGGCTCTTGTTGTGATGTAATTATGCCTAGGGTTTGTGGGTTGGCTTCTGTTGGGGTGTTTGGGGTTTCTTGTTTTCCTTTTTTTTTTTTGCGTTTTTTTATACTTCCTGTATGCTTTGAAGCGCCTACGCTTTTTATAAACTTTCTTTGATTACCTATCAAAAAAAATCAATAAAATGTTCACTGTCATTATAAGTCTTAAAATTGGTGAAAAGGTAATTTCTTTTAAGAAAAATATATTAAAATTCTCTGAGTAATTGTGCAATTTCAATTTACTCCCTCGGTTTTTAATACGACTTTTAACTCCTTAAGTTTTTTGCTTTTTCACTCATACTCCATTCGTCCAAAACTGCTGACATGGCATTAATGAGTTCAATGCTACATAAACAGTTTTGCCATATTAGTTAAATTTTCTTTTTTCAGTTTATTAAAAAATTAAAATCTGGAAAAAAAAAAAAAAAGAGCCGGTGGGGAGGGGGTGGCCCCCACAAGGGGGGTGGCCACCCCCAACAAAGGGGTGGTTCACACGGCCACCTTCCAGCAGAAAGGTGGCTCACACGGCCACTTCCCAACAGACAGGTGGTTCGCAAGGCCACCCCCAGCAAACCCCATGAGAGCCACCCCCAACGCAAGCCACCCCTCAATTTGGATTAGCCGCACAAGCAACCACCACTGGTAGCCCCCTA
Source organism: Corylus avellana (assembly GCF_901000735.1). Taxonomy (NCBI): domain Eukaryota; kingdom Viridiplantae; phylum Streptophyta; class Magnoliopsida; order Fagales; family Betulaceae; genus Corylus; species Corylus avellana. The sequence goes on along the minus strand of NC_081547.1, from coordinate 12,404,651 downwards.
CAAGGGTGGAGGGTTGGCGGATCAACTCCTCCCCATCTGTCTTTGTTTTTTTCTTTTTTCTTTTTTTTGAAGTAAAGAAAATTATTTTTTGAACTGACACAGGAAAACTGCTTACCTGGACATAAGCAATTTTGGACGGTTTTGAATGGTAATGAAGTGAAAAATTCGATAAGCTTAAGGAGTTAAAATTCAGATTTAAAAACTGAGGGAGTAAACTAAAATCGTGTGATTACTCAAGGAGTTATTATGAGATTTTCATTTCATTTAACTCAAATTGTACCTCATCCACCACAGCCACTATCAATAAAGTTATTTTAGATTCCAATTTGTAGGAGGGGTCTGGACTATCTACAACTTTACCCCTGTAGTCCCTTAAAACCTATATCAAAGTTTATTTATGTCGACTTCTCAATCTCCCTGACCAAAAACACGGATTAAAAACAAATATCTTTTGTCACCCTGTCACTTTTCTATCCCTCCTACCAAATGAAGCCTTAGAATAAAGGAAGCTAATACAGAGAGATACTGTGAGGTAAGGAACACTTGCCAGCCCTCTAATCATAAATTACAAGAACTAATCTTCCACGCGAGAGCTCAAAATCTCGTTACTCAACATCCCAAAACAACCATAGAACAATTACCAGACTTGGTAACATATTATAATCTAGCTGTGCAGTAGTACCAGAAAAATTAATGCTGGCATGTTTCCTATAACTCTTCACTCATCTATTTTATAAGGTTAAGAGTATATCCTCAGACAATAGATAAGTATGTATCATTCTATATTTGATAAATGTCCTAGGTAACATTTTAAGGTTGCAATTCTAACGAAAGCAACAATATAGTTCTGTATAATGTTGTCATTGAAATTTCTAGAAATTTTCTCAGATACAATGATTCAATTGCACCATCAACGCTTCTTCAAAGTAGGTTTAAGCAAAAGCCTAGCTACTACCCATATCCCACTATGAAAAGCATATATATATATATATATATATATATATATATTTTCCATTCATTCGTTTCTACTATTTTTTCTTCACGATAAGGATCAAATTTGTCTCAAATCATTCTATCCAAGAAGAAAGAGGCAACCTAGAGGTATAAATTTGCGGCAACGACTCATACATCATGGGCACAATTGGAGGACAAAAATCTTCAATAACCAAAATTCAGATTCCGTCCTTTAATTTTGGCTTCAATTTTAAGCTATCTCTTTTCAATTCATTATAATAGAACGAATCAAATCAAAGAGCCGAAATCAGGATCCAGCGAAAAAAGCTTAGCAAAGTTAACTAAAACTAAATATGCTACAGAGAAAAATGCAAGCACAGCACCAATCGAAATCCCGGAAAGATTTCTGCAAAGAATCAATCCGAGAGAGAAACAAAATCGGAGGGAAGAATATATTACCTGGGTCAGATCGGATGGCTAGGACTTCCAAATCCGGGACTTTCTTGGATTTCTCGCTTCTTCTTTCTCCTCCCGATTAGAGTCAATAATACGAAATTGGCCGTTACCGGTGACGTTTACTTTTTGGTGTGTAAATTAAATATTTGTGGTTTCGTATGCTTACGCTGTTACCACAAAAACTGCGATTGGAGGAATCTGATGGCACCCACTGGAGACAGATCTTCGTTCCTCGAATCTACGCCAAGGTTAGTTTTGTAAATATTGGCTTTCTTTACTCGCTTTCCGGACAAATGGGCCCATAGTCTCCTTCGACGGCCCAGCTATATTGTTTTCCCCCTCTAGAATCTTCAACCACTTCGCAGACCTCTAATTAAAACGCACATTCTTCGGCCCTTGCTTTATATAATAAGAGAATCTCAATATTCTATGTAACAGAGCTTGTTGCGGTTATAAGGCCAAGGCCAAAAGCCTTGGGCCCAATTAAGATAAAAGCCCTATTTGGTTAAAGTGTTTAGTGTTTTCAAAATCTGATTTGAAATTAGTCCTTGAATTTTTAATTTCAAGAATATAGTTTTAGATTTATCACTTTACCATCAAAGTTTACAACTTGTCATTTGTCACATGTGTCTCATTTGATATGTCAACGCCCATCTCAACACTCCAATGCAATGCTACATCAACAGAACCAAGTCGTTTGTTATTGTGGGTTTGCTCTTTAGGTTTTCAAGTTTTGTGTTCCTTTAAGTTTTATATGTCAAATCGATTGTTTTTTTTTTTTTACTATGAATGACTTAGGATTTGTTGATATAGCATTTCATTGGATGTTTATAACGTGTTAAATGAAACACATGTGATAGATGATAAACCGTTAGCTTAAAACGGCAAAGTGACAAAGGAGCATATTTTAAACTTTAACAAAACTTACTGACTAAATTCAAATCAAATAAAAAACCTAAGGATTAAATATGATTTTCCCTAATATAAAAGAAGATGACAATCTCAAATAATATAAGAGTTTCTTCTCTCTTAAAATTCTATGTTTTATTTTTTCAACATATTTACTGACTTAAACATTAGAGACTCTTCAGCAGTTCGGTCGAGTACAATTGTGCGCTGACATACATACATGGGTACATGCCTAATGCCTTTAAGGAAGAGGCCAAATTTCACAGTTTTGGGCTGGAGTTGGAGCAATTGTGTCGTGTGAGTTCCCAAGATGCAACAACTGTTACTGTTAGCAACATGTTATTTTAATTTAATAGTAATATCTATATCTCCGTAGCACTTGTTTATCACATTACAATAATCAACCATTTAGCTGCCCCAAAAGAAGTAATATTAATATTTATATCACGTGCCTTATCACATGACCCCTCTGAAGATGCATCACCACTCCACCAAATCCAGTGGTCAGAGTTGCAACATGTACTAGTCAACATTGAGCACATGATATCAACTGACATCAGATCCAGTTAGACTCCATTTTACTCTTCCTTCTTTTTCTTTTTTTGTTTTTTGTTAGCTATAAATCAAAGACTCCCATTACCATACTATCTTAATCAAAGGTTTGTTGAAAGCCATCTTCACTCACCAAGAACAGGAAACCAAAAACCATGAAGGCCTGGTTCAGAGCAGTGGCTGCTCTCACTGTTGCACTTTCATTGATATCATTATTCTGGCCAAATGGAGCCCAAGCTCACGCCCGTCCGCTGCCACATTCACCTCCCTTCTCAGAATCATCTTCTCAAGCTCTCAAGGATTTGCATGGCCACAGGAAGAATCCTGAACAGCAGCTCGACTCATGCTTTCGAAGGATACCTCCGTCCACTTCCAATCCCATACAGAACAAGTAATTTCTGCCACCAACAGTTTCAAGCCTTTCCACCATCATTGACTGAAAATACCTGTGTTTTTTGTTCCAGGTTGAATCCTCCATCAAACAGATGAAGTACAGAAGAAGGATTATCGGAATCCCAGCAATGTCGAGTTTTCTTTTTTATTCGTTACCATTTTTGCTAGACGTAGTGTTGTAGTGTTGTACTTCTTAAGAGTTCAAGAAAAGTTGCGTGTATTTCACTCATAATTTTTTGCCGACACCAGGCTGTCTTATTCCGTGTCCACTGAAATGTTATAGTTTCTGGATGAAGTAGAACAACTTCACTATGGTTTTGCAAGGCACATAATTAAAAAGATTAAAAAAAAAAAGAAAGTAATTTTCTCTCTTATGCTATCAACTTTCAGCCTGTTTCGTTTCCATTTGAGTTATAATAGACCATGCAGCATAGGCCAAAATTTACAATCGTCAAAGCAAAAAAGGTAGAGATTATCCTAGAAGCAAAATTTTACATCTTCATGCTTTCAACTTCTTTTAGTAAGCATTCGAGTACTGGGAATCCTTTCTTTGCCGTTTCTTCTCCATCTTGTTGAAAGATTGATCTGCAGCTGCAGCACTCTCAAACCCACCATGACTTCTTTTTTTCTTGTTAAACTTCATACCTTTTGCCTTCCTGATGTCATCATCTACTGACGTTTTTGCATATTTCCCACCGTGTTGATCTGCTCTTTTTGGCTTGCTTTTAATGCCCGACATGCTCAAAAATGGTACACCAGAAGAGAGGTCATGGTCAATCTCTTTCCTCATTTCCTTCAAGTTTTTTGGGCGTGATGAGTGCTTGGAGGTATCAGCAAGAAAACCATCACTTTTGGATGACTTCGTTTCACTGGAGCCAAATGTATCATAGAAGTCCTTGTAAGCTGATTGTTTTGATGCTTGGTTTGACCTCCACTGATCAGGTCGGGCAGCAAATCTGATGTAATAAGCCGCAGACATCAACATACAAAGATTAAGAACAATAAACTGCCAAAATTCAATTTTAGAAAACAAATGCTCGAATATCATATCAATTGTAACAGACCATCCTCCCTTCTTATAACATAATTGCCTGTGGGAACTAATAGAGATTCTATCACAAACCTATGAAATTCTAGGATCATATCTTCTACAATGATTCACGGTATTATAAAAGAGAATGCCCAACAGCTTACCTGTCGACATCTAGTTTTCTTAAGAGATGAGGGCCTTGCTTGGTTTTGGAAAGTTCACTCTGCACATCTACCAACTCAGATACTATAGCCTCCCTCAGTGACATGTTACCAGCAATGAAGCACTTCTCAACAGTAAAGGAACCTGATGAGTACATTGAGAGCTCTCCAAAATGTCCTTGAAGCCTGGAAACCAAGTAACAACAGAAAAGGAAAATTAAGTAAATACAGCAGCAAAATGGGAATTCGAGGCATTAAAAATTGTTTCCAAAAAAACAAAAAAAAAAAATTGTTTCCAAGATTTTCCATTTCAATTCCAGAAAAAAAGAGCTAATAACAGAACATTACAAACACAAAGGCCAATTTTATAGTCATGCTTATTTTGTTGTAATATTTAATCTTTTGTTATGGGGCAATGGTGGCAATTTTATAAAATTTAATTGATAAAGTTCAAAGTTTTATTTGAAAGTAGTACTACTCCCCCACTGTATTACAATTCACCCACAGTAACAACATGTTCCATTTTTGTGGCAAAGCATACACAGTAAAATCCTTGGAGTCGAACAATAAATACTTCCGGGTGGTTTACTACTTCTGATTTTAAATATTAAAAGTGGTCAAAGTTTGAATTTGGCCTATAAAATGACTGACACGCTGACAAAATTCTTTTTCCTAAGCTATTCCATCTAAAATAATAGAACCTTGGCTTAAATAAGAACTTCGAGAGAGAAATACAAGCTTCCAATACAGTTACAGGACATACTTCATAACTAATCTGCGCTTTAGTTTTGCAGATGCATTCGAACTCAGAAAAGCTTCAATAACAGGTGCTCCGCCTCTATCTTTTGCTGCTTCAAGTACATGATCAGCTTCCATGGATGTAATACTCGTAATATAAGACTGTATATGTTCCTGTGAAACAAAAATGCAAGATACGATGTTCTAGTATAAATAATAAATATGAGAAGAGATTAAACTATGATTGCAGTGTCATTATTTGGAACAGGTGAAAATACTTCTCCAGAAAGTTATCTGCTCCTCGCTGAAACAAATGTAAGGTACTAGCCTAAGTTGCTACTATATGGTACATTCATGGTCAAAGATTTGAGACTGTACAAAAGAAAAAAATTCTATTGCAGATTTTAAACAGTACATGATATTCCAGATAATCTGGTCTTCTAACTCAAAAATTGGCTTTATTTTGTACCAACACCAGACATATTCGGTAGAAAAGGTTACCTGACTACAATATCAAATAAATCAACCTGATTAGAAGGTTCAAGGCCCAGATTACAGGTGAAAAAAAGTTAAACATGAAATGACAACTTGGTCTAATTAAAATTTTAGCAGAACAGCATGACAACTCACAACTCACATATTCTCACTACGACAGCAAAAGGTCTAGCACAACAAAAGCAAAACTACAAAATTAAAGCAACCCAATAAACAATATTCCAAATATTGCATAAGTTGACACTTCCAACTCCAATGTGAAAATATAGACATTTCTAATCGGGGTTTAAGGCTTAGTTATTAGAGTTTACTAGAACTATAATGTGGGGATAATCCTGAGCTACCATAAATATAGAAAACACGTGATGAAATCAAAATAAGTGCAAGAAAAGTTGCATACACTTTGATATCGGAATACTGCCTGCAGAATCAGAGAACCCATGATGGGCATTTTCACACCGCTAGGCCAGCTCCAATTGGACTTATCTTCGCAGCAGAAGTAGTTATCAAGGAATAGTATTCTAGGGACAATGTATCTGGGTGACTCATCCGCTGAAGATACTGCAGCAGCAAGGGCCTGACAACACTGCAACACAAATCATGAAATATAACCATGATCAGAATGAGGACCTGGAAGATGGACCATAATTATGAAAATTGTTGAAGTGTTGATTAAATGATTAAATTTACCTATTCTTATCAGCTTAAGCTTTCAGAAAAAATTGTGATTTAACATGGTATTAAAGCCAAAGGTTCTGAGCTCGAACCTTGACTCCATCAATTCGCTTCTATTTAAATTAAATATTCCACGTGTTACGCCTCAACCTATTAAAAAGGAGTTTGAGCCCACACGTGAGGGGAAGTGTTAAAATGTTGATTAAATGATTAAATTTACCTCTTCTTATCAGCTTAAGTGTTTAGGAAAAGTGGTGATTTAACAAAAATCAACAAATCTGCTATTAGATTTACCTTCCACCAATCTTATCAAAAGTAACAATCACATTTAAATAGCTAAATAAATTCATAATTTCCTCCACATATAAGAGAATTTCAGGATGACAAAATTTTTAGATAAGTAATCGAGATATCAATTATTTTTTTTTTTTTTTGATAAGTAATCGAGATATCAATTAATAATTTCAGGATGACAAATAAAAATAAAAAAGTAAAATATGAAAAGAAGAAAGTAATGAAATTTGAGTTATAAACCTCATGTTCGTGAGAATGAAGCCTTTGGCTTGCTGCAATGAGTGAAGCAATAACTCCTGATCTTCCCATTTCAAGAAGATCCATAAATTTTGGACCAAGTTCCTTCCAGATCAGCTCCATCTTGTGCGCAAAATGAGGGAAAGTCATTAAAACCCACAGAAAAAAAAGAACAAAGAAAAAAAAGACATGGAAAAAAAATTGCAAGATGTTACAAAGCATAAATTTGTCACAAAATAGACATGCCAAGGTAGCTAAAACAATTAAACACCAATGAAAACAAATGCATGCAACTAATATAAACTACTTTATACATGAATGACAAAACAAATGCATATATAAGTTGGGACCAGCACCGGGTAATTAACCTGAATCAACTACCCACACTACTAAATCTGAAGCAGGAAAGAATATCTTAAGCATCACATAAAGCATAAATGTCTATATATCCAATAAAATTCAGAACACATACTTGATCTTGATGTCTGGCATGAGAAATCAACGCTTGAATAACAAAGTTCCCACAATGATGAGATGATAGTTGGAACAATGAATTCTTGAAAACTTTTGTGAACATCTCATTGTACAATATTTCAGGAGCCACTTCCAGAATGACCTGCAAATGTTACATAAAGCTCAATGAAAATCAAAACTAACAGAAAGGTACTATCAGAAACCACTTAACAAGAAAACACCAGATGTGAAGGCATGACATGTGACTGCATTTGTAAATTGCTAAAGGGAGTCACTACTTATAGGAGACAGTATCACATTTCAGAGATACACTTGTAGTACGTCAATTTATTTACAGCCAAAAACAGGGATAGCATTTGCATTACCTTAAAAGTAATCAAAATGAACTTATGGTGTTATATAACATTGCTTTGCTTTCAACACAATAATTTAAGCACGCATGCAATATAAACTATTGAAAGACCAGACCCAACCCATCATAAAAAAGATACTAGCAAGTAATATAAGTTACATGCACATATGCTTTATCTATTAATAGGTGACTCACCTCCATCAAATGGCTAAAAGAACTTTCTTTCATCAAATATACAACTTTTCGCACTGCAGATATTTCTATAAAATTTCCTTCCCCAATTTCTTCCTTGTTGCAGCCAAGAAGGATAGGAATTGCATGCAATAACTCTTCATCATTTCCCACCAATAACTTTAGAGCTGTCTGCCAAGGAAAAAAGAACATTGGATTTATATTTAGCATCACCTTATATATATATATAATCTTAAAATAACAAAGTAACCGAGAAATTGTAGAAGCTCATCACATCCATGACAAATTACCTCTCACTCCAAAAGAAAGAAAGAAAGAAAGAAGAAAAAAAGAATTCAAGCCACATCACATGACTTGAAGCAAAAGCAGAAAAATAGCCACCCACCTGAACTAAGAAGAGAAAAAAAAATGGTACATTTCTAAGATTCACAAACTTAGGCGACTACTCACACCTAGAACCGTCAACTAAATGCTTATAAAATTAGAAATGGTTGTTTAATCTCATTAGATGGCATATCTTCTGGTTCATCAAACCACCCTAGTCCCTAGTCAAGCATCAAAAAATATGGAGATTAAATTCAATATTCAGAATTGGACTCGACAAATTAGTAGTACTTTATTCCTTTGAAAAAAATTGAAAACTTATATAAAAATAAATAAATAAATAAATTATAAAAACAATAAGTAGGAAACAAACCTGCAAAACCAAACTGCTGAACTGATCAACTTGCAGGGTCTTAATGTCTTTACTAGCAAACTCTATCATTCCTGACACAAGGAACTTAAGTAAATCTGGGAATCCGAGCTGATCTGGTGAATAATCTTCTTCCATTCGTGATGCTTTAAAATTCAATCGCTGTGCTAGAACTGTCGATGAATTTGTGACATGAAACTCTGAAGAATCTATTGTTGCTCCTTTACAAAGACACAGAAGACTTCGAAGAACATGAGATCCATGGCAGCTACTCATCAAATCAACAGCATTGTCAACCACAACCTGACAAGAACAAAGAATTTATAGAAAAATGAAAGTGAAAAACAACTTTATCATCCAAATCAAAATGAAGACTATAAGCTAGAACTTTTTTAAGAAGAAATTTATCTAAGCTATAGTAAACTTGTAGCTTATCATAGGGAGGAAAAGGAAAAATCAATTTACTTGGTCATTTCAGAGCATATTGGCAACCAATTTCAAATTAATTATAATTTAACTAAGCGGAAAGTTCATGCCCAAGATGCTTCAAGTAAGGGTAACGAATGACCATAAGTTCAGTTAGTATATCAATTTCCACTAAAGATGTCTTCAAACACTCCTCACAGCCTACAACAACCCAAAAAACTGATAGATACCTTGCATAAAATAGTTAAAGTCTCTTCAACAACTGAGTAGACATCATTTTCCTGAAGATGCTTAGCTAATGACTTGATAGCTGTCTCGGCCACATGAGAACCAGATCTATCCATTGCAATAAAAGGGAAGTCGTTTGCACAGCTTCGAAGGAAACGACAAAGGTGGTCCACATCGCAGCCCTCAAGGAGGGTTTGCAAAGTGTGGCTTATGATATAATCTGTTGCAAGTTCAAGTTCTTTCCCCCTGGTTTCTTCAAGAGCATTACCACATATAACTGACCTTTCCTCCAGGTCAACTCCACCACTTTCAAAAAGATTTGTAATTTCCAAGAAGTACTTTGCCGTTTCAGGGTCAACCTGTTTCCTACAAAATTTAGTCAAGTCAGATGGCCCTTATATCTGCCACCACTAGAAAAAATCACGTAGTGGAAAAAAAAACTATTCAAGCAAAAGATAAGTAATAATAAGGAGACAAAGAAATTGCAATTATGAGGTAAGTTAAAATACCTGACAAGTGTTGTTTGTGATGCTGAGGTACTTTGATATTTTGAGGACTTTCTGGCTGTCATGGATCGATCACTCATTCGTCCGGATACATTTTTGTTGGAATTGTCGCCATCAAAGCCATGCCTTTCTCTGGTATCCTTTCTGTTCATTCCCTTCTTCCTTTTGCCCCGTTTAGATAATACATCCTCCTCACCCATTAAGCTGTCCTCCACAAAGCCACAGGTCCTGGGTCTCCTTGATGGCAATGCTTTTGAACCAATGGAAACCATAAGCACCCTGTCAACAAGTTGACAGCGAGCTCCTACGGTAAACCTATGGTAAGATAAATAAAAATAAACATAAAAAACTTCATGCTAGTAGCAACACTGTCAACAAATATGGAGATTTAAGCATTACATAAATCATCTAAGGTCCCAATGAAAAGAAAGAAAAAAAGGTCACATTTGGCAACCAAATTAAGTCAAGCATCACTTTCAAAACTACTTTTTGGTTATAATTTTGGCCTTGTAAATCAAAACTACGGATAGGAATGCCACGAATACTGCTTTCTTAGTTAAGCAATTCAATGGTTTCTCTCGAACTAGACAATGAAAAATATGGTTGAAACTCAGAACCCAATAACTAAATATTATAAGAACAAAAAGAAAAATCAATTTCTTTTATGTGGTCATGGACATCATCCCATCCATGTGGCACTGTGCTTGGTATTGTGTAATCAAGAAAAGCAGAGCATTCCCTCTCCTGAATACTTTTAATTTACTACCGAACTTCCAAAGTAAATAAGCACTTCACTCGGTTGCAACAGAACCTAAAACACAAGCTCAAGAAGCAGTTTTTACATGAATACATTTTAAATGGAAAATTGCTATGAACCCTCAAATTAGTATTATTATCATTATCATTATCATTATTGACCCCTGTTAAGGGCGCTTTGCACGGTGTCTCAAGAATCTAACCGAGGTGAAGCCCCGGACACCCCGGTTATCAAAAGAAAAATCATTATTATTATCTGGGTTGAGATTATTAATACTGCCGCAGGGCTATACACTGAAGAAGAATGTGAATCAATTGCAATAAGCAATCTGTGGAGGACAAACCCCTCAAATGATTTCCACTAATAAGAACTACGGTTCTTACCATCTGTTATCAGGGCAGTTCTTTTTTGGGTTATCAGAGCAGTTCTTTTTTGGGTTAATTTTCTATAAGGTGCAATGAGCCATCGTTGCGAGTGGGTTACCTGTAGTAGTGGGTATCGGTTCGGTTCGGTTCGGTTCGAAAAAGTCATTTTCGGTCGGTTAACTGAAATTGTCGATTAAATCGGTTAATTCACCGATTGCATTTCGATAACAAAGTATTTCGAAATTTTCGGTTAATTTCGGTCGGTTAATCGGTTAACCGTGGGCCTTTTTAATTGGGCCAATGCTATTTTTAAATGGGCCAAAAATTGGTTGTTTTGGGAACCCAATTATTTTTTTTGGGGGGGGGGGGCTAAAAAGACAAAAATAACTTATTGAACATGTGTTTTTGGGCTAAGATCAATCTTGACAACCCAAATTTGTTTTTTGGGCTAAAATAACTTATTGAACATGTTTTTTAGGCTAAATAACAAATTTACTGTACAGGCCTAGAGCTTTAACGAAGGTTTTAAATTGGTTTTTTTCTGTTCAGTCCTGGAGTGTAAGTTCTTTCTGTTCTCATGGTTTTAAATTGGTATGCAGTTCACAAATTGGTTACAAAAATGGGTAGATTCAGACAATCCCAATTTCCAAACATTGGCAAACTTAGAATCCATCAAAGAATAATAAATAAAGTCTCAACTAAGCCACCTCTGACATGGATTACCTTCAATTCCTTAAATTTTCTTCCTTCAATAATCAAACAAATCAAAACATAAACATAATGATCAATATAAAAGAGTAAAATACCACAAATAAGTAATATCAAGTAAGAAAACAATAAGAATATCAGATGCAAAAAACTTAATCAAACAACAATCAATCTTCTGAAAAAAAAAAAAAAAAAAGGCCAATGAATGCACCCCATACACCCAGCCTATACATCATACCTAAAGGTCCTAAACAACCAAAACCTGACACAAACAGAGAAGAGAAACAAGGGCCCAACAGCAATACAAATTTCAAGAATAATTACAGCAATTAGCAAATGCTTATCCAAAAGAAGAAAATTTATTTGCAGGAAAAATCAAGGTTGCATAAAAAACTAAAAATCTATCATTTTCATTCCTAAGTATTCCTAAACCCAAATAATATAAACAGACTCGAAAATAAATGCCAAATCAAAGAATCAAGTGTTCAAAATCAAAGAATCAAAATCTAAACCCTCAATTAGTTCAAAAAATAAAAATCGAAGAAAATGAAGTAACTCGAAAAATCTATACCTGAAAAGACGGGAGACGAGAGAGAGAAATACGACGGTTTGCCGCTTGCAACGAGAATGCTAGGGAGACGACGGTGAAGTTAAGCCACCGGACACGACTGGAGACAAGGCTTGCCGCTTGCAACGAGAGAGCGAGAGAGAGAGGCAGCCGGAGAGAGACGGCCGCGCGGCGTGAGAGAGAGAGAGAGAGAGAGAGAGAGAGAGAGAGGCAGGAGGCACGGCCACAAGACACTGGAGAGTGGAGAGGGCAGCAGCCGTGAGGAGTTAGGGATTTTTTTTTTTTTTAGCATTCGAAAAAATAAAATAAAAAATGACGCCGTTTAGTTTATAATCAAGCTTCCGTTTTGAGTTTCAATTAAATTTTTTTAAAAAAAAAAATGTCAAAACAACGCTGTTTTACAGAAATGGTTCAGTTCGGTTAACCGAAAAAAATAATTTTATACCGATTAATCGAACTGAATCGACGTTAGTATAAAAAATTTATACCGATTTTCGAACCACAAAAGTCGGTTGACGATAATTTCGACTCGGTTATTGTCGGTAGGCGATTAATTTACCTACCCCTAGTTACTTATGCTGAGACTGTGCAAAAGCTGGGTTTGCTGTGCTTGATGTCATGTTGGTGAGGTTGCTGCTGCGTGGTCTGGTGTGGTGATTGGCAGTGGACCCAAGCTGTTTTGCAAGTGTTGAGCGGTGGGTTGCTTGGTGCTGCAACATCGAAGCAGTGTCACTAGGCTGAGTGCCAGGATGGTAGTCGGAGGCTGACGATGATAAGCGCCAAATGTTGCACATTCAAGTCCCTTAAACTCGCATATATTAATTACTTAGTATTGCTATTTGTTTGATTTTGTTTTGTTTTTGTGTTTCAAGGTTTTAAATGAAAGATGCAAGAACTCCTCCATTGAAAATTGGGCGAAAAGCACACTTTCGATGGATTTTGGAGATCTGAGATTGAGCACACCTCAACTAAGCTCGAGTGCACCTATACTCGAGCGCGCAAGCAGAAGGGATCTAGTGCCCACACCATTAAGCTCGTTGGCCACCCCCTCCCCCCTTTGGAGTGGCTGCTATTTAATATATATATATATATATATATATATATATATATATATATATTGTTTGAATTTTTTATTTGGGGGTATTTTTATCTTTTAATGAGATTTAACGTTTAAAAGAGAATATTTCATCCAATATAATGAGTTTGATTGATGGAATTGAGGTTTTAGGAAGAAAATCGTAGGCAGATGGGGTCAGACAGTAAGGTTGACAGTTCATGGAAAAAAATTGGCAATGCATAAGAGTTGATGGGAGAAACGGTAATTACCCCAAATAATAATGAAATCTATTTTATATCTAAGAGTTTTATATGCTTTTAATTGAAAGATTTTCCTATTTCAAGTCAATCCAAAATTTTGGAAGGAATCCAAAATTTTGGATTGTAGGAAAAAAGGTTTGTCTCACATTAATTAGATACAAAGATGTCATCTAGTTTATAATAAATCGCTTCACTTAAACAATAAATTGAAATGTAGGAGCATAGAGCTAGCCGCCTACTAACTGCACAAGTGGACAAGTGACATATGCAAGGGCAATAGGCGCTATGAGGCACACTTTGCACTTCGCATGTGCACATCGGAGTGAGGAGCTCTAATATATTTTGAAACAAAATTGACATATATTAGTTTTGGTCAATCGAGATGATGCAGCACAGCTCCCATGCAAAAATTCGAGTGTCTTGGTAGAAGGCTTGGGGAAAATATTAGTCAACCGAGCTAATCGTTTCTATAGTGTCCTAGGTAATTACTAAGTTATGATTAGCTTAGAGCATCTCCAATGGAGCTTTTAAATTAACTTTTAAGTTAAATTTAGTAATTTTGGTGCTCCAACAGACCTTATAGAATAGCAATTTTCTTAAAATTTGCTACAGTGAACTTTTATATTTGAAAGTTCACTGTAGCACCTTGTAAACATTTTTTATTCTTTCTTTCTCTTCTCTCTCCTCTCTCCTCTCTCTCCTCTATCTATAATAAAAAATAAATTAAAAAACAATACTTCAATAAAGTAGATTGTAAAATAGATAGTCTGCTAGAGTTCATTGTGAAAAAGTAGTAGCTAAACTTAAAAAAGTTGATTTTGAGTGGCTAAAATAGCCATCAACTGCTGAAGATGCTCTTAGTCAAAGGATTAGCAAGGGCTCTCGGGTCACTAGAACTTGTTAGGGAGATTTTGGGAGTTTTCCAGCACTAACCGAAAGTTTGCCAGCAGGACTATCGAACGTTTGCGACCTAAACCAAGAAACCGCTGGGTAAACGGTACACCAAACATTTGTGGGGGACCACACCGAACAATTGTTGACCCAACTTTGACCCAGTGGGTAATGTCCGAACGTATGCCTGTGATTAAGTGCTAAAATATACATATTTTAGCCCCTTAATTTACATATGTTAATCTCTTAATCTTGTTATTTTGTAGCATTCTATTTCGTTTTTGTGTTTTATGTCTTTTTCTAGGTTTTTGAAGAAAATAAAGCATTTATGGAAAAGTTCCAAGCTTAAAGGGCAAATTGGGAAAAAGCTGCAAAGAACAAGGGATCGAGCACTCCGCTTAGGCTCAAGCGCATCAGCGCTTGAGCATAGCAAGCAAAAGGCTCGAGCACAACAAAGAGTGAGATCGATCGCAACCATGTGCTCAAGTGCACTCGCGCGGCACAAATGCGGAAAGACTCCTATTCCACCTTAAATTAGGTTTTCCAAATCCTGATTGTATTAGGAGATAAACCTATAGTTTTATTAGGTTTTTCTAAAGTTTCTAGGGTTTTCAAAGCCTATAAATAGACCACTAAACCTCATAGAAAAATAGACAATTCCAAATAGGAGAATTTGGAGCTACTTCCAGGAGCCGTTTCCGATTTCTTCATTTCTTTTATTTTATTTTTAGTTTTATTATGTGTAGCTAAATATTTTGTTAGAGGCTAAATTGAAGCCCTAATCATATCTTTTTAAGATTTCTATACTTTCGCTTTTGTTTCAAACATATTTAGGTATATTTTAATTGATTAGTTTCTATTTAATTGAATTCCTCATATGCATATGGTATATATTTGTTAATTAAATCAATTTAGATGATCAAGTCTTGGGCTTAATAAAGTAACAAAAGAATCTCATCACGGGTTGTTGACTTAATCAACATGAGTAACTAGGAGTAGATACCATGCCCTAGGCTTCATGTATTTGTCGATTTCCACAGATTTATACTTTCCTAAAGAACAACTTAGTAGATACCATGCTAAATCTTTTGGGGAAGAAAAGAATCAGAGTAGATACCATGTCTAATTCATTGCTTAAGGCAACGGCGCCAAAAACTTGTTGTAACAAATACTCACCTAAGTTAATAGGCGAATATTTGCTACGTTTTACTCGCAAGTACACAAGATCAAAACGATAGTATAACAGGTAAATACGAGATCATTCCCACGAGGATTGTTGATTTTGCTTAAAATTAATTTTCCAAATTAAATATCAGAATTGTCATGAATTGAAATATTGAAAAGAGATACAAAACGAAAGGGCTAGGGTTTTGACATCCACTACAAATCAGAATAATTAAGATAACAATATGCCAATGTTCCAATCATACCGGTATATTTAATGCTTGTCAACCTAAGGGCATGATATCTACTCCTTAAGCTATTGATTTTCCTAAGCAACGAATTAGGCATGGTATCTATTCTAATTCTTTTCTTTCCCAAAGGATTTAGCATGGTATCTACTAAGTTATTCTTTAGGAAAACATAAATCTATAAAAATCGACAAACACATGAAGCCTAGGGCGTGATATTTACTCCTAATTCCCCTTGTTAATTAAGCCAAGAACCTGAAATAAGGTTCTTTTGTCACTTTATTAACCCTAAGACTCGATCATCTAAATTGACTTAATTAACAAATTCATACCGTACACATGTGAGGAATTCAATCAAATTCAATTAAAATATACCAAAATATGTTTGAAACAAAGGCGAAAGTATTGAAATCCTAAAAGGACACGATTAGGGCTTCAATCTAGCCCCTAACAAAATATTTAGCTACACATAATAAAACTAAAAATAAAATAAAAGAATAGAAGAAACCGGAAACGATTCCTCGAAGTAGCTGCAAATTCTCCTCTCTGGAATTGTCTATTTTTCTGTGAGGCTTAGAGGCTTATTTATAGGCTTAGAAAAACCCTAAAAGCTCTAGAAAACCTAATAAAATCGTAAGTTTATCTCCTAATACAATTAGGATTTGGAAAACTTAATTTAAGGTGGAATAAGAGTCTTTCCGCATTTGGGCCATGCGAGTGAGCTCGATCCCAAGGTGGTGCACTCGAGCGCATGACTGCGATCGATCTCACTCTCGATCCCAAGTGGTGTGCTCGATCCCTTGTTCTTTGCAGCTTTTTCCCAATTTACCCTTTAAGCTTGAAACTTTTCCATAAATGCTTTATTTTTTTCAAAAACCTAAAAAAACACAAAAACAAAACAGAACGCCACAAAATAACAAGACTAAGGGATTAGCATATGTAAATTAAGGGACTAAAATATGTATATTTTAGAAAATATTAGCCTGCAACCCTGAACACTGTGATTGTGGTATTTTTGTGACCAAAAATATCAATTATAAAAATAACCATTCGCAATAGTACGAATCCCCTAGGATAGGGCTATATTGAGAGTGTCGATCCTCAAGGACCGAAGGGGTTTTATTATCAAAATTTGAAAGATTAAAGTTAACTTAATTCAAAAGGGAATTGATTTGATTTTCTTTAAAACAAAGTGCATGAAAATAAAAGAGATTTAAAATAAGAGAGAGAGTATAAGGTATTGACTTCACCTCTATCTGCATAACAATGACTAATTATAATTACTCCAAGAAATTCATTCTATGCATGTTATAAATAAACAAGAAACTACCTTATTAAAGAATAAGCATAATCTATCTTCAGTTGGCACGGATCGTCCACCTAACCACTAAGATGCGGTACGACTCGTCTTCCCTAAGTATAAATTATCAAATTCTTTAACAGGATACATACAATCAATGAATAAGTGTAACCCATCTTCGGTTGACACGGACTGTCTACCTAAATAACACAAAACTAGGGTGTAATACAATCCGTCTTCCCTAGGCATGGCCTATCAAATCCTATTGATCATATGTCAATTAAACCCATTGTATAACCATCATCCTCATAATCACGGAAAACAAGAATGATTTGAGATCAACAAAAGTAAAATACTTTCTAAGACAAGAGAAGAATTTCACAAATATTGATTTTGGAATTTAAGAACAATTGCATTTAATAATTAAGAACATAATCAAAATGTAGCAATTCTCATAGTTATACAATCAACATGCATAAATTGAAAATCTAGAAATTAAATACAATCAAACCATTGTGCTTCAATAGGGTTACATCAACACCCCACGAAGGGGTTTAGCCGCTCATGATCTTCTAAGCTCCAAAGACAATTTTCTAATTTCTAGCTCTAAGAAGCGGTGTGTCTTTTTTTCTCAATGCTTAGAGCCCTATTTATAGAGATTAGGAGAACCCTATAAGTCCTAAGAATCTTAGAAAAATCGTAATTCAGTCTCCCAGTCGGATTGGGAGACCTAGAAAAACTTTTCTTATCAATTTCGGACTCCTTTTTGCCTCTGTCGCGCGTGTTCGCTCGAGCGCACTATAGCTACAGTAACGTGCTACAGTAAATTGCTACAATACCGCTACAGTACTTGCTACAGTAACTTAAATGCATTTTGAGCCCAAAATCAATGATTTTCTTGTATCTTTATTAAAGACCTGAAAACACAAAAATCAAACAAAATCAAACAAATAACAATGCTAAGGACTTAACATATGTAAATTAAGGGGCTTGAATGTGCAACATTCGGCGCTTATTACACTGTACACACAGTACACCGAACGTTCGACCATTGACCACTAAACGTTTGCTGCACTGCAGACTGTCACAACAGCATCCCCTCACACAACCCTATAAACCACATTCTACCTTCTGAGCCCTGGAGAAACCCTGCTTGAGTGTTTGGTGAATTTGAGAGAGTATGAGAGCTTTCTTAGCAGTTTTGCTCTAAGAGAGGTAACCTTCTTGCCCTACTTCGTGTTTTACTTAGTTGTTACTCTGTTTAGATTTATGGGAAAATTATAGTTTACCCCTCCAAAGTTGACATCATTTTTCAATTCGAAGACCAAGGTTTCAATTTTTGCAATCCACCCCTACAAGGTTTCAATTTTTTTCAATTTGACCAATATTATCCCAAAATTTCCATATTGCCCCAAATTTTTTTTTAATTAAAAAAAAAAAACACATTTTGGAGTGCAAAAATGGCCAGATGGCCAAAGGGGTGGTTACGGTCACCCCGAATTTTTTTTAAAATTTTTTTATAAAAAATAAAAGATAAAAATTATGGGCAATATATGAAGTTTTGGATACAATTGGTTAAATTGCAAAAATTTTAAACTTTGAGAGGGTGGATTGCAAAAATTGAAACTTTGGTGTTTGAATTGAAAAACGCTATCAACTTTGGAAGGGTAAACTGTAATTTTCCTTAGATTTATTTCATGGTTTGGTTAGAATTTTTGAGGTTATATTGTCATTCTAGGTCTTAACCTTGATTTTAGCATGATTTAACGTTTCACTATTGTTTAGCGTATCATTATTGTCTAGTGTATTTCTTGTTGCATGTCAATGTTATTTTGAGCTAGAGAATGTTAGGAGTCTTCCTTGTAACCTTAGAACGTGTTTAAAATTGTTACGAACCTATTTGATCAAAATGGGATTTCTGCCCTGAACGTTCAACCATGAGCCTGAACATTCGCCTAGCTTATTTTGCTGAACATTCACCTAGTTTGGCCGAACATTTAGACAGCAACCTTTGTTTTTTAAGTTTTAGGGTTAGAGTTTGTTTTAGCTCGACGTATAACTAATACTAGGCTTTTCACAGATTTGGAGAGTGGGGAACCACCAAAGGGATTTTTATAAAATCTATACGACCCAGATGAGTACAAAGTCACATGATACTAGCCGTTATTTTTTCCGCATTGCACGAGTATTTTGTGTACCAAACATGGATTTTTACAACTCTTATAAAACATATTTTGATATACTATGAGCACTACATTTTGTGAAAATTTGTTGCTTAAACAAGATAATAAACATGATGAGATTTGTAAGAACATGCATAATAAGCGTCGAATGTTGCACATTCAAGCCTCTTAACTCTCATATATTAATTCCTTATCATTGTTATTTGTTTGATTTTGTGTTGTTTTAGTATTTTCAGGTGTTTAATAAAGATACAAGAAATACCATTGATTTTAAGCTTAAAACGCACTTTGAGAAGACTTACAAAATGTGGGGCTTAACCAATTATAATAGATGACCTATATGATGTGGTTAAGTTTTAACAAATCAAGGAACGAATTAAATCGAAATTTCTCTCATTGGAGTTAAAATCAGATTGGATTCAAATTTGGATTTTTTTTTTCTTTTCAAAAGTAAATCAATTCCTCGACAATAGCGCCAAAAACTTGTGAAATTTTCATGTGCTCCCAAGTACACGAATCGTTTTGCAATATAAGGATGCAAGTGCAAGGTCGAACTCACAAGGAATTGTATTTATGAAAAACAATTATATCTAAACCAACTAAATCTTTTGGTGTAGATAAATTTTTTTTTCATAAACACAATTCGTTCTGGGTTCGACCTCGCACTTGCATCCCAATATTGCAAAATGATTCGTGCACTTGCGAGTACATTAAAATTTCACAACAAGTTTTTTGCGCTGTTGCCGGGGAATTGATTTATTTTTTAAAACAATTTATGTCTAGATCGATTTTATCTTTCTAGTCGTTGTAGCTAGGATTTTTCAATTTTGTAATTTCGTTTTTATTTTGTTTATGTGCATCTCCTATATATATATATATTATTTTTATTATTATTATTTTTTTCTTGTTTTGTAGCTTTTGCCGGATCTAGTTCAGCAAATTGACTCTCGAGTGCACCACTTTGGGGCTTGAGCACAACTGCACCACAGGGATCACCATTCGATGGATCAGCACATCTGCGCTTGATCCTATCCAAACCGCACTCGAGCACATCTTTGCAGACAGCACCAGGCCAGGCAAATCAGCACATTGGCGCTCGATCTCTACCAATTGGCGCTTGAGTGCCTTTTCCCAGTAGCCAGCGTCACTGAGGAATCAGCGCACTTGCGCTAAATCCCTCCCAACCTGCGCTCGACTGCATCAGCCCAACAGGATGCACCAACAGACCAACAGTAGCTGAAAATTTTGCCAAAATTTATTTTTGGTCCTTTTTGTGAGTTGTTAAGTTTAAGTTTTTAGTTTTTGATATTTTTGTTTAGTTTTATGCTTATGTATTAATATTAATTTTTTATTTTATAATATCTATTTTTTTTGTTTATTTTATTTTTAGAAGAATAGTTAATGTTTCATGTGGAAGTATGTTATTATTTTGAGAGTGAGAGTAAAGCATGGATTTTCTATTTGATGAAGTTAATAATTTTTTTGTACAACATGTTTCTCCTAATTGTAGACTCGCTCCTACCAACTCCCCTCACATTTTCAACCCACATGAACTATGTTCATACTGCTCCAATCCTGTTAGATTATATACGTTACAAACATTATTTTTCAATTATTTGGTCATTAAACTTTGAATTAGCCATTAATTGTTTTTAAAAGGTTGACTGCTGGAGATTAAAATGTTTTACTTATTTTTTTTACCGTTTGTGTTTAAGTCATCCGTCGTTGGCCGTTTGGCTTTAATATGATTTTGATACGTTGATGACCATTTGACATTAAGGCAACAATTTTTCATACATTTTCTTCAAGTTTTTCTTTAAGACATGATCATGGGTTTTAAATGAAAAAGTATCCTATCACTTCTATAAAAGAGGAGAAGGCTTAGATGTACTTACACATCATTCAAAACTCTCGTACAGTACTAGGGAGATTTTCCATTTTATCAAAGTTTGGTATTTTTTAGTGAGTTTTCCAACTTGCTTTAAAATTGCCTTTTATTTCTAAAGAGAGTTTTTTGTGCTCTATTCTTCATCATCTTTGTGCTTAATCTTCCAATCAAAGGGTTGTTCATTTGATCTTCGTTACTTGGAAATGCGTCCTTAACGAAGGTAGACGCTATAGTCTAATTCTCGGAGGTTGCGTGTCAAGAGATCCGATCGCACCGAGTTATACACTCTAGGAAGCTCAAAATCAACCTTTAAGAACAACGCTCTTGCATGATTTTATACCTTTGTGAGATTTTTCCTTGCTTTAATTTTATTCATTGGATTATATTTATCTTATTGTTAATTGTTTGGATTAATTTTATTTAGTGTCAACAAGAATTTTTGTATCATCCAATTATTTTTACAACAATCTTAAAGGTTGATTATGAATGCACAAATTCTTGCTGTTGCTAAATTTCTTCCAGAGGCTACACAAATTGAACCTTCTGATGGAAATAATTTTAAACGTTGGCAACAAAAGGTTCTTGCAGTTTTAGATTTTACAAAAATTTCTAGTGCTCTAACCGAGCTTAGACCAGATGAGGAATCTGAAGAACTATCCGAAGAATTAAGAAATTGGGAGATGACTAATAAATTATGTGTGAATACTATATTGAATTCTTTATCTAATGAATTGTTTGATGTTTATTGCAATTTTACTATTGCTAGAGATTTATGGGATGAATTAGTTGGTAGATATGTGATTGAGGATAAAGGCACTAAGAAATTTGTTGCAAGCAATTTCTTACATTTTCAAATGACCGATGATAAGAGTATTACTTCTCAAATTCATGAGTTTCATAACATAGTTGCTAAATTAGCCAAAGAGGGTGATGGTCTACCCGGAAGTTTTATGACCCAATGTCTTGTTGAAAAATTACCCGACTCTTGGATGGAGTATAAACTCCATTTCAAACAAAAGAAGACTTTTATGAGTCTTCAACAAACCATAGTGCATATTAAAATAGAAGAAAGGAATAGGTCTTTGGAGAAGGTTAACAAAGCTAAGGAAATTATTTCCAAAGCTAATTTAGTAGAAAAGAGATATAATAGTTCTCCACAACACTACAAGAAATTTGACCATAAGCCCAAAGGAAAACCTTGGAATAATAAGAAAAGATTCAACATATCTCATTCTCTAATACAAAAGAAAAAGGTCAATTGTTTTGTTTGTGGCAAAACAAGTCATTATGCAATGGTATGTAAGCAAATGACTAGCAACAACTACAAAGGATCAATATCAAAAAACAAGGCAAATGTGACGGAAGTTGAAGAGATCATTGCAGCGGTTGTATCCGAAGCTCACATGACTACGGAAGTAAAAGGATGGGTGACTGATTCCACATCTACTAGGCACATTTGTAGAAATAATGAAGACTTATCCTCCTACACACCAATAAAGGAAAACACCGAGTGGGTAATTATTGGAGACAATAGATCTGTGCTTGTGGTAGGCAAAGGGAAAGCTCTCTTAAAGCTAACTTCGGGTAAAACATTTTCACTCTCCGATGTTCTACATGTTCCACATTTCCGACACAATCTTGTTTCGGTACACTTGCTTGGTAAAGAAGGACTTAAGGTTTTATTTGATGGTGGCATTGTTACCATAACTATGCATGATGTGTTTGTTGGTAAAGGCTATGAAGATCAAGATCTCTTTGTATTAAATGTTGCTAATACTATTAATGAAAATTTATCTTCTTGTGCTTGCTTGGTTGATTCTATTAATACTTGGCATGGTAGACTTTGACATGTAAATCTTGGCTACATCAAGAAAATGAAAGAAATTGAAATTATTAATTCACTAAGTGAAACCAATATGGATAGATGTGAAGTATGTGCTGAGACTAAAATCGCTAAAAAACCTTGTAAATCTATTACAAGAGAAACTGAACTTCTTGGCTTAGTACATAGTGATTTGGGTGATTTAAAGCACACAGGTTCCGTTTGACAAACGGTTTATGGCAAACGGCACACGGCATTTACCTATTCACAGTGGGCGACAGGTAAGGCAGCTCGTACACCTCAACTTTGCTTGTTCAGTGAAACAACTTGAAAAGCAGCACCAAAAAACAAGCCTTTCTCCCGCTTTCCCAAAAATGCCATTGCAAGGGACTGACTTGCACAATACAATTTCGCTCTTTAGTTCTTTTTTCCCTCAGCTCTCACTCTTCGGTCGTTTCTTCTTCACTGCCTGTTGCTCCAACCTCGCTGACCAACCGCGCTTGGCTTCTTCTTCCTCTGTGATCCAGCGACAGCGAAGACCCTCCACCACAACGCCACTCACTAGAGCTTGAAATTAGGTGATTTTATTGAGACCGAAAAGTGAAAAGATCCGGACCCATGAGCATTTGTTTTGGGTTTCTTGCTTCTTTCTTTTTTACTGTATTGTATGCCTCTGCACAGGAGCGTATGTGCGTTTGTTTGGTATTTGGGCATTTCTTTTCACATTTTATTGATAATCCTTCTGCTAGATGATTTGTTTATGAACAATGTGATGTTTTGTTTTGTTTTTTCTTTTTTTGAGGAATTTGGGTCTGGTTTGGTTGAATGTGTTCTCATTGTAATTTGGTCTTTTTGGGGTTATGGGGTTATGAACACAAACTGATACTGGGTTTTCGAGGATATGATCGATGATATTTTTTGTTCTTTTCAATTTTATTTTTTGAAGTTCGAGTTTGTTATTGTTTTTGCTTCCCGTTTGGTTGAAGAGAAAAAAAAGTATACAGGGGAGGATTGTATTTGGAAGTCGTGGTTTGGTTGATTTTTGTGTTCAATTTTACAATTTCTTATGATTGGTTATGTGTGTTTGGTAACTGGGAAATTCGTGTAAATCATCTGAGCGACAACTTGGGTCAAAAAGTATTACAAAGTTATATGTGCTTGGTAACTGGGAAAACTTGAGAGAAGGAAAACAAATAGAATTTACGTTCTTATGTAGTATTTGAACAGACTATTAAAGCTTCTTATTTTGCTCATTTCGTTTTTTTTGCTGCAGACCTCGTCTTTTTTTTTTTTTTTTTACCTTGCGAATTTGGTTGATTTGGAACTCCTGGAATCATATGTTGAGCGTAATAACTCTCCTAATAATATATACATACTTTTCTATATTTGTCCAATTTTTGACCTTGTTGTAGTAGTTGAGAAATTTGAGGAGAATAAAGGAAACTAATTTTGTGTGTTGTTTTGAGCAAGTACAGATTCTTGTTTCCACGGGTCCCAAAAATTAATTGATTCATAATTCAAAGTTTTCATCCATTTTTCAACGTTGGGTGAATATTGTTCATTAATGTGCTTCTCTTCAACCAAGTCATGGATACTGGTTGACTGATAATTCTTATGGCAAGACTAATTGGTGTTGATGACTCCATGACTTAAGTATATGTAGATCTTAAGTTAAAAGACTCTTTGATATGATAGTCTAGAATTTTAAAAACACCATTTACTAATTTAATCTCTTAAATTTGTTTTTTAAGGAGAAGTCTCTTAAAGTTAAAATCAATTTCTAGGTGTTAAATTGAATTGGTATTATTAAACCATCAATCCTAGGTATAATAGTATCATTGGAAGATTGCTAGATGAAGTAAGGTTTTCTTTTTGAAATTCCCACATCCCCTTTCATCCAATTATGTTCTTTTTGCCATATTTGGCTATGAATTGGCAGATATCTCTTGGGGCGGCACAAACTGTAATTGATTAAATAATTTGCATAGTTAGATTATTTGTCTATTTGAGTTCTTAAACCCATGATTAAATGTTTTTTTTAGGAGTGTCAAAATTAATTCTACTGCTCTTAGTCATCATTTTCTTTCATACTGTATGAGTATCCCACTACCTAATTTTAACATACAACATTTAAATTGAACCATACATAGTAGACGACATTTAATTGAAAACCCATACATTTTGTCATGCCCGTGGTTCTGTGGTTGCAGATGTCAGACCGATCATCAACTGCCTCCGACCTTGGTCACCACGAGACGCGTGAATGCTTCTACAGACGGCCATGTCTGCTTCGGACCTCATCAAATAGAGATAACCCAGGTCGGCGCTACTTTGCGTTCCCTAAATTTAAAGATGGAACTAGAACTCATTGCAAGTTTTTTGACTGAGTTGACGACCCTGTCAATGATCGTACTCAAGTGATGTTATCTGAGTTGAAGACAAAGAATAAGTTGCTGGAGGTCTAACTTCGCCATAAAGAAGTTGTTGAGAGTCGACTTCATTTTCTGCTTATTGCCCTATGCGGTCTATGTTTGGCTCTATCTTCAATGCTCATGTATTTAATTTTTGGAATACCTCAGGGTATTGATCGGCGTAGGCTGCCCTTGTAGGAAAATGTTTTTTTCACAAAATAAAAGGGTGTTGTTCTTTATAGGACAATCCTATATGTTTGGCTCTAGACTTCAATGCTCATGTATTTTAATTGTTGTATTCAAGTGTAAGCATAGTTTTCCTCCGTTTGTACCTTTTTGTTTTTATCTAATCAATACAACCCTCTCTTTTATTATAATTACGAGCATATAACCCGCGCTATGCGCTGTGTTTTTCATTGTAACTTTGTTTGAGAAGTTTTTAAAAGATTATAAGCAATCAATGTCCTTGTCCTCACTAAATTAACTAATTAGCTTCCAAAAATAGAAAATGTTCAAAAAAACCTTTCGAACCACTTGTCGTTACTAAACATTATAAATCTGCATATCATTTATATGAATTACATCTAGAAATGTATAAAGTTTAATCTTTACTAAATGCATAATTCTCTCAATCATCTTTTAATCATCTATCCTTATAAGTTCTACATTATCCATAATACACAAAAAATGACACAAAACACGAGAAGATGAAATGAGCCATAAATTATCCCGAATTTAAGATTTTCCACATGTGACTTGTCATTGCTTCCCGGTATATTACCATGAATTATTTACTTTGGGGAGATCGGTCTGGTGGTATATCACGTGCAACGTATGGAACAACTGGCATGGTTGCCACCTACGACACATCAATCAATTCTTCCCTGTATATCTTCTTTAAAGTATTAACAAATAACGGATCTGTGAGACCACAGTCCTTTCGAATGAAGTTTTGGACGGTGCAACACACGATCACAAAATATCGCTGATATCGCATGAAAAATGGAGGTATACACTTCAAGATTTTGAAACGTTTCTTCAGGATTCCAAACTTTCTTTCAACAACTGAACTTAGGGAAGAGTGCCTGTAATTAAAAAATTCCATAGCATTCTTGGGGGGTATCCAAGATTGACAAAATGTCTCCTAATGGTATCTTTGATTGCGATGCAGGGAAATAAACCCCTTGTAGCAGCCATAGCCTGAGTCAACCAAGTAAAAATACTCTACAAAAATTTATTGAATACTATCATGTAAGACTTGGTACCAATATTAAATGAACTAGCACAAAACCTACATTACGAACTAGTACCTAAAGTTGGGGTGGGGAAGCGAACTTCTGAATTGTGGATACACTCCCAAAAAACCCAAGAGTCATGTATGCTACCCTCCCAACTAGCATATACATAGGTCAAACATAGGTCAAAGTCAACTACACATAACACATTATGCGATGTGTTTAACTTGTAATCCCAATAGGGCACCTTGTTCTCCCTCGTCACCCTTGCGTCAACGAGGGTGTCATCAATGGCCCCAATGCATTTCTAGGAGAAAAATAAAAATCATGAAATCAATAAATGGTACTAATTAACGTAAAGGCTATATATTTTGGCAACAAACTTTTTCAACTAAACACTACGTTAGTTTTAATATGACTTACACTGAACCACGGATAATAGTGGTTATCTTTCATGACATACGGGTGAGGCATCTGCATTACGGATGGTCGTATGATGATTTTTTCAAGCCTACAAAGCGCTTTCGAAACTAGGTGATAATATCGGTTTACTATTTTCGTAGATCATTGTATTCTATCTGACACATCCCTATGTGTGTGACTGTATGTGGCAACTAAGAGAAATGTCGAACTTGCTCTGTAATCTTAACATAACGACTGCTCTTTAAGAAACCATTTTGTTTTATTGTGTTACACAGTTTCAAGAATATACTTGTCCCCATTCAAATCGCTCATTACATGTAGTTTTGTTGTCATCGGTAAATACCCAATATACCCACATAGCGCTAGTCAACACTGACGTCCTTTGAGGAATTGGAATGCGCCTTATTGATGGATGCATTAAACGGATATAACATTCTTGCACTAACTCAAACATGCGCAAAAGAAGAATCTCCAATTCATCCCTTAGTAATGGATCCAAATTCGGCTCGTCATCGTCGTCATCCGATATCTCAATATCGGAATCTGTAAGATCATCACAGTTTGTGAAATCACTGTTGTTAGCTGCATCCAAGTCAAAAAAACCTACAATTTCATGTAATGCATAATGTCACATAGGATATACATCATATTTACATATGCGTCATTAGATATTAAAGCCACAATTACATAATATAGATTTAAACTCCGCATACATGTTAGGGAATAAGCATCGGTACAGAGCTAAAGTTTAGTATTACACACAATCACAATAATATAATCATGTCTTACAAGTGACACACAATATAAATATAACATAAAACGATAAGGCTTCTATCAAGCATCGCCTTTGGGCATGAAAGTGTTGACCCACATACGTTGTTCTGCGTCAGTCATGCTCAATACAACCGATGCCCAGTGTGGCTCATTGAGGGCTCTTCACATCTCCAAATGTTCAGTAGTAGGCATTGACATCTCAGTAGCAAGAGCATTAACTATGTCATAACAGGTGCAGCAGAACCTTGACCTAAAGGGCGCAGGGAAGGCTTAGCGTCCCCAACGGACGGGGAATTGTCGGATATTTTTAGATGTCGGATGACTGTATCCTTAATGGAATCGAACTGCTGGTAATTCGAATGTAAACCTCCTCATCCTTTGTGGAACGCTTGCTAGAATGCGAGGACGACCAATCGATGTCACATTTCCTCTTTCCCTTTGATTTGCATTTCGGCTTCCGAACGGGACAACTAGGTCCCTCAGTCAGGTCAATGATGGCCGGAGGAAGATTGAGATCTACATGATTCTCATCACCACGATTGGAGTCTAAGGGGGATTGGGTGCTAGCATATTTGTAATTTCCAGTGGCAGTGGACCTTGTAAAGACATAGCACGTTTTGACCCAATTCTGGGGTGGGCTAGTACGAAATTTATAATACCTTTTCAGTTTTGGATCCTATTAAAAGAAAAAAAAAATGCAAAAAATAGTTAAGTTAGTACAACCTCTGTAAGTGGCAAAGGACATAACAATAAATAAATGATATCAATAAAGGTTTTGGGTATAACGTCTTGATGTGTTCCCATTGCTCCGAAGTTGCATTGATCCTCCCAAGGTCATCATCCTATCCAAACCCAATACCATTGTTGTCCCTTTTAAGGGCCGCATAACCGGCATGCGCCTCTTTTAGGCGATGAATTTTCTCACCAACTTGGTAATCCGTGTACTAAGTGTCATCATCAAGTTGTTTGTTCAGACTTTGAGCAATGCGAGGAAGTAAATGTTTCTCATATGGTGGTCGTGTACCTTCTTTAAGGAGGTCTCTCAGATGGGGGTGGCCACATGGCCAAAGGGGGTGGCCAGCCACCCCTAAATGGCCAAGAGCCTCCCCCAAATTTTTTTCTTTTTTTTTGAAAAATCATAATTTTTTTAAAAAAGATTAATTATATGATACGTGATGACATTTGATTGGTACTTGTTGATGCACTTTTTGGTCGAACAATTTTTGATTGGTGTGATCTTCGCGTTCTTCGAGACATTTGTGATCATCAATCTTCGGGCACCTACAAAATAATAAAAGCGTCAAAGGGACCTCCGGGGAAGGCCCTAGAGACCCTCCGATGCTTAAGTTAGCAGTTGTATATCGAGTCAAAATGTAGCCAGGGTTAGCAATTTATTGGGAAATAAATGATCGATCCCTAGTACCAATGCCTGGTGTTCCCTTTTATAGGGTTTTATCTGTGTAACTACTCCCTTGATCTTCTCCCTTCAAGTGATTGAGGGAGAATTTGAAATAGCGGAGAGATAATCTCAAGTACTTGAGATAATGTGGGATCTTGTGAGATAATTTAGGGTTGTTGAGAGATAGTGGAACCAGTTGTGGATTTTATCCCCAACAGACATGGCGTTCCGTTAAGTTTTAGACAGAATTTTAACTGAGGTACCATCTTAGTTTTTATGAAAATCACATATACCTCCTGTGATAAAAATGAAACCATGTTGTAGATCGAAGTGTATTCCGATCCCATATGTTATTTCATGTTTTTTGTCGTTTAAGTGTCGTGGCCGTCCGGACGGCCATATGTCCCGTCCGGACTGGCACTGTTAGTTTGTTTTATTTTCTAACCGACTTTATGTTGTTATTTTATTAGGGTTAGGGTTTTTGGAGTCTTTATTTCATTATTTTATTAGGTTTAAGGTTTTGGGAGAGTTTATGTTGATTATTGATTTTATTAATAAGAATTACTCATAGTTGAGTTTATTCCTCTTTTTCCTTCAAAACCTAAAGAGTATCTAGCTTTTCAAGAAGAATTCTTAGATCATTGATAGACTCAAGATCTAGAATTACCTATCAGCTGCCTTATTGTTGTTTTTCGCTGCAACCTACTAAGCCAGGTTGCATCACTTGGTATTAAAGCTCAAGTTACTTTCTATGAATGGGGAGGAGCGACCGTCTGGCAGACATGAACGAGGTGCACGTGCGCACGGAGACAACATGTAAGGAGCAACCGGCGATTCGTTTGCAGCAAATGGGTGGTGGGCCGAACAATTGTCGTCGCCAACCAATACCGCAATTTGCGGAAGCGGAAGGCAAATCTATCGCTGAACGTTAGCAACATGTGGATGATCAATTCACGGCTATGAATGATCAAATTAAAGACCTCACTACTGAAATATCCAACCTGTGTGGTCACAAAGGGATTTGATCTAGAAACCCGTTTGTGGAGTGCCGAACGCATGGATGTCAGCACCTTGCGCAAACTCATGCCAATCGGTGGGGGAGTAGGTTCAAACTTGTTGCACCAGAATTCCAAGGTTGCTTGCAACCCAAAGAGTTCTTGGTGACCAAAAAAAAAAAAACAATCCACAAAAAGAAGTACCTAGGAAGATGGCAGAGATGGTGCCTAGAAAGGCGATGAAGATTAGGAGTCAATCAGTTGTGGTGGAGGAAGATGGATTCATTGAAGAAGATTGCTCGGTAGATTGGGCCTCTCCACCAATCTCTGACATTTATCTTGACGAAGAGGTGAGTTCTATATACCAAGTGTTTGATGAAAGTCCTGAAAGAGAAATCTTTGATTTGGAAGTTGATTTCCTTGAAGTAGATGCTATCTTGTCAAAAACTTTTAACCAAAGTTGTGATGAGATCTATGGGGTGGAGACGACTTTTCTATCAAAGAGTGAAAGGGTCTTGTGAGTTCTTTGGGGATTCTCATGACATTTGGGAATGGCAAGGTACGAGCAAAGCTTGGCAAGTCTACTCGGCAAGTTGAGGTGCAGGCCATCATGCTTATTATGAGGTGTGCCCTTCTTGTGATTTTGAGAAGAGGAGGATGGAATGAGTTGACTCGACAACCGAAAGACTATGGGAAGAACCAGCCAAATTCGAGAACGAATTCTCTCCAACTTGGGGAGAAAGATGTAGATTGGAGTGTATTCCGATCCCATATGTTATTTCATGTTCTTTTCGTTTAAGTGTTGTGGCCATCCGGATAGCCATGTGTCCCGTCCGAACGGGCGCAGTCAGTTTGTTTTATTTTTTAGCCAACTTTATATTGTTATTTTATTAGGGTTAGGTTTTGGGGAGTCTTTATTTCGTTATTTTATTAGGTTTTGGGTTTTGCGGAGTTTATGTTGATTATTTATTTTTATTAGTGAGAATTACTTATAGTTGAGTTTATTCTTCTTTTTCCTTCAAAACTTAGTGAGTATTTAGTTTTTAAAGAAAAATTTTCAAATCATTGATAAACTTAAAATCTAGAATTACCTATTGCATCAAACCAAAAGGAAAAAAAAAAAAAAGTGTTAAAACCCTAGAAAACAAAAGAGTATTGAACCCCTATTATTATTATTATTATTATTATTAATTTTGTCGGTGAGGTTATCTTAATGGGTTGAATGGAAAGGAGAGTAGTTGAAGACCGTTTTCTTCTTTTTTTCTTTATTGAGAGAGGTCTTAATCTGCTACCTCTATCTTAGAAAAAGCAGCGATTGGCCTTAAGGCAAAGCTTCCGGAACCAATCAAGCAATAGTCATACTAGTGTTACCAGTTGGCAACTGCCTAGGAAATCACACATTCTCACCTTTGAGCCATCACCCTCCGATTCTAGGAAATCACACATTCTCACCTTTGATTCTAGGAAATCACACTTTCTCACCTTTGAGCCATCACCGCCAGATTACATATCCACTTTTCTGATTCGTGGCCCAATTTTAATCCTTTTTATGAATGGTCAGACCAAATGGACCGCAATCCGCGGTATATCAGGTATTCAATTTTCAATCACCTACAATGATTTATGCTAAATAATAATAATAATAATAATAAAAAGACTACGAGCTGCTTTTTTTTTTTTTTTTTGGGAGTTTTTAGTTTAGTTTTGAGCTTTGTATTTTGCTTTGTTGGTTTTGTTAATGGCTTGGCCTTTAGGTCGATGATGATATCCATATTTTAGATCTAATCTACTTTAGAGGCCAGAGCAGATTTATTTTATAATTGAAGTTGTGTATGAGTTAGCGGAGTTTGCTGTCACAGATAGACTTCTATTGTAAATATTTTCTGATTGTATATAAGACTTTGTAATAATATAGCAATTGGTTATGTTATGTTAAATCTTTATGCTTTATGATATTGGAGTTGTTATGCTCTAGATTTTCTATGGATGAAATTTGAAAGATTCTCTAAAAAAAAAATTAGAGTTTTCAATGAATCTTCATAAATGTCATATGCCTTTTAAAATTACTATTTAATTTGAGATAATCAATTTTTTTAAAAAAAAAATTTTGAAAGCCAAATCACATTTAATATAATATTATATTATACATTTAAAACACCTTTTAGTACTATATATATATATATATAAGTTTTTTGTGATTCAAAAGTCAATTTTTACTTTTCTTTTTTTTAAAAAAATTTTTTTTTTATTCAAGTATTCATTCAAAAGTTGGTTTTTTTTTTTTTTTAAAGGGAATTCTTTCATCTTCATTCCATAATTAATAAGAGATCCAGAGCGTAAATCTCTTACAGAGAAATATAGCCAAAAGCTATAAAAAGTACAACATCGTAGATATATTGAAAATTCAATAATAAAAACGTATTTATTTCCTCCGATCCAACCCATGTGCACACTTCATTTAAGGGATAAATCAATTCTG
This sequence comes from Corylus avellana, assembly GCF_901000735.1. Taxonomy (NCBI): domain Eukaryota; kingdom Viridiplantae; phylum Streptophyta; class Magnoliopsida; order Fagales; family Betulaceae; genus Corylus; species Corylus avellana. The sequence continues at coordinate 12,371,958 of NC_081547.1, read as the reverse complement.
AGTAGACTAGATATGGATACATGGGTAAGTCTTATTATTAAAGAAACAAGCTTTATTAACCTGGCCTAAAAACAAACCCTTCACACAATGAGCTGATCAAATTTATCAACAAAATATCGACGAAACCCAAGCTCAAGAAGAAGCCAAAAGATGAGGTGGTGAGAACGGCTGCTGCTGTTATTGTTGAATCTAGACACTGCGGCTGGGTTTCAAATTAAACCATAACAAAAACATAATAATAATAATAAAAGAAAAAACAAAAAATAAAAAGGTGGATGGAATCCTTCCACCCCTTCATGATCTCACCGGAGAGAGACTAGAGAGAGAGAGAGAGGCTAAAAGCTGGTTTTTTTTACCTTGTCATTTAATTCTACGAGTATAGTAAATAGCAATATTTTATAGGTGTATAGATATAATAAAAAAAAATAAAAAATAAAAAAGAAAGAAGAGGACTGTATTTAAATAAAAAAATAACTATAAAACAAAATTTTTCTTTTTTTTATATATATATATATATATATATTTTCACATCAAATAAATCTATTACAATACTGTTTTATCTTTTTTTTTATAATTTTTTATTATTATTATTATTTTTTATTCCATTCCCAAACACAGCCTTAATGATTGTTCAGTGGCGGCCATCGGCTCATAAATGTTGACCGTGCACATCTACGACGCAGCCAGTCAGCCACGTGGGTTGCGTTTCAAATTTGACTTATTCGAAAGCTTACAGCTCCGTGCCTTTCATTTTTGTACTAGATGCATCCAACGGTGGATCTACGCTTTAACTATTTCCAAATCCAAATATTAAAAAAAAAAAAAAAAGGATAAATAAAAGAAAGAGATGGAATATTTTAAGAAGACAAAGTTTGGTGCTTCTATTCTCATCACAAGACTACATACAAGAGGTATTATTATTTTTTCTCCTTTTCCATTTTCTTTTTTGTTTACCAATTGGGATGAGGATCACAATTATATGGGCTGGGGCGGAATTAGACAATTAAAAGTGGGGAGACAAAATGTAAAAATTTAATTTTTGGGGGACATTTCATAAAACCCTATAAATTTTAGAGTAAAATTTTAAATTTTAAAAATAATTTTATAATTTAATGTCCCCCAAGAACTTATGTAGGTCCGCCCCCTGTATATGTTTCTTTCTTTGTGCATGCCACCGCTGGATTCCACCAAAAAAAACAAAAAAAAACAGAAAGCAAAGGAGACTATTCTTACCGACACTACTCCAATTAATGCTAGTGTTTCTAATTAAGCGGTAACAAAAAGCACTTCGGATTCGTAATTTAAATCAGTAAAAAAAACAAAGGTTATATATATAAAATGAATAATCATTATTACCCTTTATTGTTTATTAATTAAAAAAAGCCAACATGTAACATGCCCTCTTGTGTGATTGTTCTAATCACGAGGTATGTCCGGATGATTTGATGTCTTTAATGTAGTTTTTGAACTTAGTTTATAGTTTTGGAAAAATTAAATTGGTAGTGGGGGTTTAAAAACCATCTTAAACCTCCGTAATCTATTAATCCATTCTTGTATAACATTTTGTACATTTCTCTGACAAAATAATTTCAATATAATTTTACTTCCAAATAAATAATAATTAGTAAAAAAAAATTCAATTTGTGTTCTATGGAGGCTTAGCCTCCAAAGAAGGGTGGCCCCATAAAAGCTACCCTCACAGACAACTGACAAGGGGTAGTTGGTCACCATACCTGTGGTCCTGTGGAGGCCAACCTCGATATGCCACAAGCAAGATGATATGACCCTTTTATTTTTTTGTTTAGATGTTAATAAAATAAAAGAAAAGTTGGCAGAATTTCTACAAGATTAGAAAGGAAGGATTAATTTGAAAATAGAGTTTCCCGAGTAAGCTTTTTTTGAGATAATTTTTGGAAGAATACGTTTAAAATTGCGTTTGAATATTATAAAAGTGTTTTTAATATTTAAAAAATTTATTTAAATAAAAAAAATACTTATTTGGTAAGAAAATTAAAAGCGTTTTTAAGAGTTTAAAAAAATTTAAAAATAAACTTTTTACCCAAAAATACTTTTTGATTTAAAAATTATATTTTTCAAACGTAATCCCCGAACGAGCTCTAAATATGCTTAACTCTTTGGGCTAATAAGCCTAATATGATCATTTTTCCTATACTTTACAAAGGGAAGAAAAAAAGAAAGAAAGGGATTTGTGTTAATTAGAAGAATTTGTTAGATTTTTTTTTTTTTAAATCAAAACAATTTGAATATTTTAAGTCTAAAATATACACATATGAATCACATGCATCATTTCTTATTCATTTTAACGTAATAAATAGTGTGGAAATGATAATTTGAGAATACCAAGTAACACAAATGGTCTTTTAAATGTATTTTTGCAAATTGTAATTTAAAAAAAAATTTGGTTTTGAAATTTAAAATATTTACTTGTGTTATTTTTCGTTGTTTTAATATAAATTATATCGAATTGGTAATTCGAAGTGGTAATTTATGAGTGCTTTTACAAAAATTTATTAAAAAATATATATATAAAGTTTCCAAGAATTGGCACGTGGATGTCAGAGGATGCAGAGCATCATTTGCGTATTTACGTACAAGAAATTTGAATTGACTACAAAGATGTGATGGTAAAGGAAATATAAAATAAATAAAAAATTACAGATAAAGACGACAAGACATTCCCGTCTTCACATTTGGTTAAAGTTTTGCAAGTTGCAAGCTGAATAAACTCAAACCTTTAATATTTAAGGATTTAAAAGGAGATTAGATTAAGAAAAACAGTTGAAAAGACAAAAAAGTATTAATAAAAAAATGGAAAGGAAAGGATATTTTAACCACTTTCACGTGGGCTTTGTAATTTCATGCAATAAAATAGACTTAAAGAAACTTTGAAAAAAAAAAAAGAAAAGAGAGAAATTAAAAAATTAAAAAAATTATAATTTTTACTATAAAATTATTTATATAATAATGTGATAATTAATTTATAATTAATATAATAATTTAAAAATTAAAAAGCTGAAAAACGTTTATTCATGCCGTTACATCAATTTATAAATAATTTAAGTAAAAGTGGTAGGGTACGTAACTAAAGCCACCCATTAGCATTACTTAATAGCATGCCACCTCTAAACCCCGTTACTAGGCTTAATATATATATATATATATTACAACATAATATATTTGGATAATGTAACACATTAAAGCTAATTTACTTTATGATATGTCAATTGTATGACTGTTATATTTTATTTTATTTTTTTTAACAAAAAAAAATTATGTATAAAGGAGATTAATTGTAGTTATTATATTTGAGTGTGACTATAATAATACATGTCTGCTGGGAGTATGTTCCATCGACCAACCCCGTAAAAAATTCAGTGTAACTCAAGATTACTAACATTAATAGGATTAACTATTCTCATTTCGAGAATTGAATTCTCGTTAACCACTTTAAAGATTTATTTAGGAAGATTGAATCACCACAAATAGTAATTGTTGACTGAAAATAGTTTATTAGCTTTGTAAATAATTTAATTATTCCGCTATATTAGTTTGTGAATAATTTAATAGAAAAGCCACTAGTAAAAACGAAGAAGCATCATTATTACAGTCTGTGACTTGGCTTTTTCTATATATATCAGTCTCCTTCGACTCGTCTCTACTCAGCTCTCCGTAGTAGTACTACTACTACACTCTCCCACTCTTTCCGCCATTAAAATGACCCAAATCAAGGAATTCATGGCGGAGAAAATGGAATCCGGAAAACACATTCACGTCTCCAAGAAAAGCAAGAAGCTGTTCTTGGCTCTTTTCGCAACCTTATTGATAGTAGCTACAATTGTTGGCGTTGTCGCCGGAGTTAACTCCCGGAAGAACTCCGGCAACAACCAACTCTCCGCCGCCTCCCATGCCGTACTTAAAAGCTCGTGTAGCAGCACATTGTACCCCGATTTATGCTACTCAGCTATCGCCAACGCCCCCGGAGCCGGCGCCAAATTGGCCAGCCAAAAGGACGTCATAGAAAAGTCCTTGAATCTCACAACCGAAGCCGTTGAGCACAACTACTTCGCCGTCAAGAAGCTGATCAAAACCAGAAAGAATCTCACCAAGCGCGAGAAGACGGCTCTCCATGATTGCCTGGAGACCATTGACGAAACCCTCGATGAGCTCCACGAGGCGGTGGAAGATCTCCATCTGTACCCCAACAAGAAGTCGTTGTCCCTCCACGCTGACGACCTCAAAACACTAATCAGCTCTGCAATTACCAACCAAGAGACTTGCCTGGACGGGTTCTCGCACGACGACGCCGACAAGCACGTGCGGGAGGTGTTGCTGGCGGGCGAGGAGCACGTGGAACGCATGTGTAGCAATGCGCTGGCGATGATCAAGAACATGACCGACACCGACATAGCCAACGAAAGAATGACGCTGAACCGGAAGCTGAAGGAGGACGTGGATGCGGACGTGGACGGAACAAAATGGCCGGAGTGGTTGTCGGTTGCGGACAGGCGGCTGTTGCAGTCTTCCTCCGTGACGCCGAACGTTGTCGTAGCGGCGGATGGAAGTGGCGACCACAAAACTGTGTCGGCGGCAGTGGCGGCTGCGCCGGAAAATAGTAAAACGAGGTACGTAATTCGGATCAAGGCGGGCGTGTACAGGGAAAACGTTGATGTGCCGAAGAAGAAGAAGAACATCATGTTTTTGGGAGATGGGAGAACATCCACCATCATCACAGCAAGCAGGAATGTGGTTGATGGCAGCACCACCTTCAATTCCGCCACAGTCGGTATGTCCTCCACCTTCGTTTTTATTTTTTATTTTTTAGCAAATCTATTTATCAATTGGGATTCTGGGATAATGTTTTGGGATGTGTGAATAAATGTACGTTTGGCACATGTCGTGATGGGCTCCATTGATCACGTTAGGTTGGTAAGTAAGTAAAAGTCGCAGCACATATTGAGATGCCTACGTTATCCACACCCATTAATGCCATCAAAGTTTCCGTATAGGTTAAATAAATATATCCATTGGTTACGTTTTCACCATTGTCACAAGTTTCTGAAGATATGTTTTGTTTGGCTTGTCAAGCATAAAACCCATGCTCTAGAGGAAGGAAACGACCAATTATTCTCTCTAGAATTGAAGAGCACATGTGGTTTGTTTGGAAATAGTTTTTCAAACTTTTGAAAATGGATTATTATTATATCTTTTCGGCGAAACATGTGTTGGGGCCTGCCAAATGAGAGTGTCCTTTTGTCCGCCTCGTCGTTTACCGCATAATGATCGGAACGCGGAATCGTTTTTACTAAAAGGAAGTCACAGAGATCTCTCTTTACTCTTTTTTATTTTTAATTAATATAGTTCTGGAGCATCTAAAGCATATATGCTTATATGCTTATATTCTATATTCTATATGGTATGTATATACAACTCAAAATAGTTTTGTGCCGAAATATGTTTTCAGTTTAGGGCTAATGAATGCAAGTGCCGTTTACATCCGGTGATTAGTCGTTTTCACTGTAAATGGCTATATTTGACCTTTGGTTAATTGGTTCAATGCTCCCTGCCTTTTTCTTTTCTTCCCCACTTGGGTATTAGAAAGCTAGCAAGCAGGAAACTTCCTTCATCTTTCATTCTACTTGTTTTTATTACTTTTTTTGTTTTTTTTAAAAGATTCGTTTATAGATTGTTTATTAAAAGATTTAATTGGGATAAGAACTAATATAATTAAGGTTAGTCCATTTTATAATATTTAAACAAACAGCTGTAGATGTAATTAGGGACCGAAGCAGGCGATGTTGTAGGGGACCGATCCGGGTCCCACAGGAACCCAACGCGCTTTTATAATCTAATCTAATCTGCTGTCGTCTTTCGTTTTAAGTGATCGGTTGCATCTGTTTTTTAGTAGGACAACTTGGAGCCTTTTTCTTTGTTATGTCATTTATGCGTCACAGCTCACTAGCCCAGCATCTCAATTTAAAGCCTTTAAATGGGCAATTGGTACCATTTATGATACCGCTGAAAAGCACATGGTTTATTTATTTATTTATTTTTATTTTAAAAAAATTGGTCCAAATCTGTTTGCATAGAGAATAAGGTGGGTAGGGGCATCAAAAAGGAGTTTTGTGAACACTATTAAGCAACTGTCACATTAAAAACTTAAAAAATAAGAATAGAATATTAGAATAATTTATTTCCTCATTAAAAAAAAAAAAAAAATTAGAAAAAAAATTAGAAGAATGCAAGAGAAGAACAATAGCCCATGAAGGTGGCGGGGGTGGTTGTGCGCCACCCTAGAAATGGCGGGGGTGGACCGCAGCCACCCTCGATGGGCGGCCTTTGGGGGTGGCCGCGAGCCACCTCCTATACCCTGGGGGTGGCCGTGAACCACCCTAGTGGCTTGGGGGGTGGCTGCGATCCACCCCCAATGGCTGGATCTCTCTCTCCCTCTCTCTCTTTCTTGTTGCCACCTCCCAATGATGAGATCTCTCTCCCTTTTTCCGCCGAAACTCTCTCTCTCTTTCTCTTCGCCGGAGGCGATGTGAGGCAGCATCGGTGGCGACAGCGGATGCATGTGGTTAAGCAGCCTTTACCAAAAAAAAAAAAAAAAAAAAAAATTAGTAAGACCTTGAAAAGAGAGAGAGAGATTATTTAGCATTCATTGAGGGCTGAAAAATAAAGACGAAAGGTGATAAAGGGTTGTTTAAAGATTCAAACAAAAGCACATGTACCCTACCCTTCCTTTTTTCACTTTTTTTTGTCATCATCCCTAATCAAATTCTAAATACATAACAATAATTGATTAGTAATTTTGCTTTAAAAAAGAAAAGAATTATTTTTAAATATTTTATATTTAATATAAAATTGCATTATATTGTTATCCTATAATTAAAAAGACATTATCTTCATTTTAACATTTTGCTTAAGGTCCCAATTTATATTGAGCCTCTCCGGTTCAATTATTGAGTAATGTTAGAAAGAGGATCTTCAGCGATCTCAAATGTGACTAATTTTTTTTAAAATTATTATTGAATTTTAGATTTTATTTAATTGAAATATTTGTTTTCCATGTGGTTGCAGCGGCGGTTGGCGAAGGATTTTTGGCCCGGGACATAACCTTCCAAAACTCAGCTGGTCCCTCAAAGCACCAAGCGGTAGCTCTCCGGGTCGGGGCGGACCTCTCGGCATTTTACCGTTGCGATGTGCTTGCATACCAAGACAGCCTTTACGTGCACTCCAACCGCCAGTTTTACGTGGGCTGCCTGGTTGCAGGCACCGTAGATTTCATCTTTGGAAACGCCGCTGCCGTGCTGCAAGACTGTGACATCCATGCACGACGCCCGAATGCGGGTCAAAAGAACATGGTCACAGCCCAAGGCCGAACCGACCCGAACCAAAACACCGGAATCGTAATCCATAAATGCAGAATCGGAGCCACATCTGATTTGCTGCCCGTGCAGAGTAGCTTTCCGACGTATCTTGGCCGACCCTGGAAGGAATATTCCAGGACCGTTATTTTGCAGTCGTCGATAAGTGACGTAATTGTCCCCGCCGGATGGCACGAGTGGGATGGGACTTTTGCGCTTGACACATTGTTCTATGGGGAATATCAGAACACCGGCGCCGGCGCTGGAACCTCAGGCAGGGTGAGCTGGAAGGGGTTCAAGGTGATCACTAGCGCTTCTGAGGCTCAAGCTTATACTCCCGGGAATTTCATTGCCGGCAGTAGTTGGTTGGGTTCTACTGGTTTTCCATTTTCTCTTGGTCTTTAAAAAGCATATAACAACGTTGTCAATAATGCTCTGTGGAAGCATTGGTCGGTTGGAAGTCTTGTGCGGCATTGCTTGCTAAAGACGGCTAATTATTTGATATATAAGATGAGCATGTGATATTTGTGAATGTCTGTTTAGCATGGATTGTCATCATCATTAGAATTAATGTTTGTGAGTTTTCAAAGAGAAGTGAATGCATTGCCGTTTTTCTGTCTTTTTATTTTCTTAATTTTTATCATTGATGTTCTCCTTTATTGTAAGAATATTGGGAAGGGAGAAGGGGTGGAAGTGTCGACTGTGATTGAATGAATTCTTCTGGACCTAGACCTTGTAATTTTCGGGCAAAATTGATTTAATCAAGTGGCAATTTGTGGCAATTTTAACAATAGTAGAAATTTGATCCTAGGAAAAAGTTTCACACGCAATTAAGCCTCTTTAATACTATATATGCGAGAAACCTTAATTTCTGCTAGGTTTTAGAGTGCTGGCAAATTCTTGTGTCTAATTGATGTTGGATAAGAGCTTCTCATAGCGTATGGGTGCTGGATGGAGGAGATTGCAGACTTCCCTTGGGCCTTGATGCATATTGAAACCCAATGTTTGGGGTTTCTTTTGTAGAGGTTGAGCTCAAAAGTGTGTTGGAAAACATAAACAAAGCCTAAGACGTACAGTAAGCCATGCATGTGTACACAAATTTTCTACTAATTTTAATGCTTGATCTTTACGTATAAGAAAAATAATTAATATTTAATGTAATCACAGTTGAAAAAATTCCAATTTCCTGTGATCCATTTTTTTAAATGAGAAAAATAACCTTGAAAATAATTTCAAAAGACAAAATGATTGGAAAGCATGGCAAGAAAAGAAAAGAAAAAGATAAATAAAAAAGCTTGAGAGTATTCATTGGCGTAATCAGCGGTTACGCGTATGGAGCTTTCACATCATCACATCACATTCACATGCAGGTGTGGTGTATGCATGGCCGTCCAAATGTGCGTATAGGATCCAACTATTAATCCAATATCTCAAGTGAATCCTTTGAACCTTTCAATTTTCATTTAAAAATTTGTAAGACTTTCGCATTCTTGAGAAAGTGAAAGAAAACGTAGAGTTGGACAATAAAATAAGAATAGCATTCACAACATCATGGATTGCTTGTAGAAACACAATTATCAAATCGATCTCTTACATGATTTGCGGTGAGTGACATTGCATAAGGTTGTATTATTTTAGGTATATCTAATTAACAAAAAGAAAGAAAGAAAGTAGGATTTGACTATTTCTTGTCATCTTTTGTTTTCTTATATTTAAATATCCATCCACTAAGAGCCTGACACCTGAAAAATTTATCTTGCAATGGAACATATTGTTAGGTGCATAAAAGCTTATGGTACCAGAATGTGCCTACATTTTGTACTAAAATTTGACTTCTCTATAATGACTGCATTGACTCGACTGAATTTTGTAGATTGTAGAGAAAATTTGGAAGTTTTTGTGGGCTTTGAATGTGAATGGTGTGGTGAGAGTCTTTCTTTATAAGACATGTAATAATATGCTTCCAATCAAAGAAAATTTATTCAAAAAGAAAGTGACGCAAGACCCTTTGTGTCCGATGTGTGGGGTGGAGGAGGAAAACATATGTCATATTTTGCGGCGATATCCTTCATTATGTGTAGCATGGGGAGAATGTTCTCGAAAAATTCAAAAAATGTGATAGAAGTGGGGACGATTTTCTCCAAGTGGTAGGTGACCTCTAGCAAAAGCTTGAAAAGGAAAGGGTAAAATTCACGTAGTCCTATTAAACTACTACCCAATTGACAATGTACATCTCAAACTTTCAATTGTAATAATGTCATCTTCCCTACCTACCAAAAAATTGTCAATGTCCCCCCTTAAGGTTAGCAAAAAGATAAAAATGTCCATGTGTTTTTCTCAATAAGACAAAAATACCCCTGTAAATTCAAAAAATAAAATTTTAATTTTTTTAGAAAATAAAATTTTAATTTAAAAAGAAAGATTTTTATTTTAAAAAAAAAAAATTATTTTTTAAACGAAAATTTTTATTTTCTTAAACAAAAATTGTTATTTTTTTAAAAAACAGAAATGTTTATTTTTAAAAGTTATTACAAAAATATTTTTTATAAAAAAACAGACAGAAATTTTTAATTTTTTTCTTATACAGTGGATTTTTTTTTTTTAATTTTAAATTTGCCACCCTTTGGAATTTTTTTTTTATTATTTTATTTTTAGGTCTAGGTTTTTTCTAGAAGTGTTAGTAATTTTTTAAAAAAATTTTATTTTACTAAGGGTAGTTTTGTCATTGGGAGGAACATTGACAATTTTTTGTAGTTTGGAGGGTGGGGGAAATTGTCCCAATTAAAATTTTGAGTGGTAATTTAAGAAAAATATGTGAACTCTTTCCAAAAGGAAAATATCAAATTAGTGGCCACTGTTGCATGTAGGATCAATATGGCTACATAGAAATACAGTGGAGGTTGGGGGTGAGCTTTTGCACCCAGCACAGCTTGTCAAATATGCGAAGGAAGTTGTAGAGGAATACTATGCAGCAGAACAAAAAGAAAGCTAAATAGATAGGGGAAATTGTAGGTACTCATGTCCTAACGTGTACTTTGGCCATTTTAAAAATTTAAAAATTTTCTTAGACCGTTGAACTATCACCCTTAAATGGTTTATGGTGATTGAAAATGCTATAAATTTATAGAATATCCGACAAAGTTATATATAAAAATATTAAACAAACAAAAATTATACGCAATTAAGTTCGAAATATCATTAGATTGAGAGTATTATAAATATAGTTGACGGATCTTATAATATATTATATATACATATAACTATGTGGATAGAGGAATCGACATATGGTGTTTCCTGTACGTAGCTTCCCACTTCCTCCCCAAAAAATCCGGCAACATTTTACGCGTATTGTTTTTCATTTTGTCACCTTGCTATGTACAGCTCGAACCATTCTAAAGCATTTGGTCCACGAAACCGGGGTTGGTCTAATACCACAGTAAAATATTTAGACATGGAATAAATTATGATATGTATAAATCAATTATTTATTATTATACTTTTTTTTTTAATATATTATTATTTCATTGATATAACAATCAAATGGAGCAAAATGCTTCGTATAATGCCAAAGATACAATTTAAAATCTTCACAACCTAAACATTATCTATGACACACATAATAACATCTCGAGCTATTACAAGACAATATCTGTTGTGAGTACACTTGTGAGTGTTGTGTCCCACATTGAGAAAATATTAAAGAAAAGAGTGCTTAATATCTCTAAGTGAACCTTAGCCTATTAGCTTAGGCTTTTGGGTTAGAGTTGTGTTCAATTATGTATATTAATGTACTCTGGGTAAAAAACAATTAGTTTCAAATTTACAGTAAATTCTAACGAATCACGTCTATATCCATTACTAGGTCATTGATTTTCTGGCTTTTTCATTTCTGCTACTAGTGCTTTACCAAATACAATCCCCTTTACTGTCTTTACCATAGTGGCAATTCTTATTTATAAGGATTCGTAAAACCAAAACCTAAGAAACTGATTAAAACTTTACTTCATAGATCGCTACTGAAAGCAGATCTAAAGAGAAGACAATCTTATTTGAAAACAACAAAAACCCAACACGCGACACCGCCAGCTAGCCACGCGTAGCCACTATTAGCTATTTGTAGAAGGGACCACTACATCCCTGATCGGGGTAGCCAATCTTCACAACTGCTTCAAATTCAGCCTAAAAACCATGCATAGACATGCCCTCATGCACAACTTTAGTAGGTGGAATGTTTATGCACTCCGAGGATCATTGACATATGCGCCTCGTGCTATCCACGGTGGAGGCGAAAAAAGGACCCCGGGACCGGGAGGGGGAGGGGGAGGGGGAAGGGAGTCGTATACCTATTTTATTTGTGTACTACCATTTATAGAGAAAAAAAATTTGAAAAGCGTTAGTATTTCTGAAAAAAAAGAAAGAAAGAAAGAAAGTGTATAATGCATTTTTGTCTCATTTGCTTTATGTTTTCAAACCCATCTTTATGACCTTGTTGAACCCAAATTACCCAATTCTTCTTAAGCTAACTTTTTCACTATATCAATTTTTTTTTTTTTTTTTTTTTTTTGACTTGTCCATCGAAGAGGGTTTGAAAAATTCAAATTAGTGACCTCCACTTCATTAGGCGTGGTCCCTGCCGATTGAGCTATCTCTTGAGGACTTCACTATATCAAATTAAACTCCAATGATGTAATAATCCTTACACATTTGTTCTTTTTAATTATTAATTTATATCTCTCTTGTGTATTTTGGTAGTTGATTATAACATCTATAGTCTAACGAAAAATTCATATTATATTCAATCCACCTTTTTTAAAAAATAATAATAATAAGGGTTAAATACTAAATACCCCATGAGGTTTTATAACTTTATTTTTTTTTTCATAGGATTTTATTTTTATCAAGTTTTGATAATAGACCAAATTAGTAATTGTGTCAGTTGACCGTTAGTTGATTTAACAGAATTTCACGTGGATCAATCAAATATTGACACGTGGCACCCACTTAATTTTTTTTTGAATTAAAAAAAATGTATATATATATAAAGAAAAAAATTGGCCACCCCCTTTGTCAACATTTGATTTGTTAACGTGAAATTTTGTTAAGTCAACTAACAGTTAACTGATAGAATGATTAATTTGGTCTATTATTAAAATCACAGAGACCTTCTGTGATAAAAATAAAACCATAGAAAAAATAAAATAAAGTTATGAAAACTTGGAGATATTTAGTATTTAATTCTATCCTATCCCCGGTCATAAGTACTACTAGATGCGCCACTTGGAGTAGAACGCGTATGTTTCTTATTGGAATTAATATGAATAAAAACTTATTTGATTTGATTAATGATAATCTTAATTACTCTTAAGTCTTAAACAAGAAGCCTCGTAGAGATAGATTCTGTCTTTCCCCCTGCTCTTATAAAAACACATCCAACCCATTTCAACCCTCCAATCTTCTTGCTTTTTCCCATCAACGAAAACCCCTGAAAATATATTCCCCCACCACTACTCAATCAACAACAAAAAGTAATCAAATTATAATGGATTCGATCAAGTCCTTCAAGGGCTACGGCAAGGTGGACGAGATTGAACAGCAAGCATTCCGGAAAAGGACACGGAGGCGTCTGATCATCGTCATTGTCTCCTCCATCGTCCTTTTAACGGTGGTTATCGGCGCAGTTGCGGGAATCTTGATACACAAGCGCAACAGCTCGTCGCCTTCACCCAACTCGGTTCCCACGGCCGAGTTGACCCCGGCCGCGTCACTCAAAGCGCTCTGCAGTGTGACTCAGTACCCAACCTCGTGCTTGTCCAGCATCTCCTCCTTGGACACCACCAACACCACCGATCCGGAGGTCCTCTTCAAGCTCTCTCTACACGTCGCCATCAACGAGCTCTCCAAGCTCGCCGCCGACTTACCGGCGAGGCTCATCGCCGGCACCAACGACGCGAATCTCAAAGCCGCTCTAAATGTCTGTCAAGACCTTTTTGAAGACGCGGTGGATCGGCTCAATGATTCCATATCATCCATGGAAGTCGGTCAAGGCGAGAAGCTATTAACGTCGGCGAAGATCAACGACTTGGAGACATGGCTGAGCGCCTCCATCACCGACCAAGAAACCTGCCTGGACACACTGCAAGAGCTCAACTCCACGCTGGTTGACGATGTGAGGACCGCCATGGAGAATTCCACCGAATTCGCCAGCAATAGTTTGGCAATCGTGGCCAAGATTCTCGGTTTACTGTCGAATTTTAACATTCCCATTCACCGGAGGCGGCTGCTCGGGTTCGGAGGGGAATTTCCGGAGTGGGTTAGCCCCGGTGACCGGAGATTGCTGGAGGAGACCAGCACGACGGCGTCTGCGACGGTGGCGAAGGACGGCAGCGGGGACTATAAGACGATCACCGAGGCGGTGGCGGCAGTGCCGAAGAAGAGCGAAACGAGATTTGTGATATATGTAAAGGAAGGAAACTATTCTGAAAATGTGATACTGGATAAGAACAAGTGGAATGTGATGATGTACGGGGATGGCCCGACTAAGACCATCGTCTCGGGCAACTTGAACTTCGTCGACGGCACTCCCACCTTCAAAACCGCCACTTTCGGTATGTTCGCCTGATCTTCATCACTTTCTTTTTGTCCACTAAATCATAATTATTAATAATCATTAATTAGTAAAACATAAACATATTCCTTAAAATAAGAAAAAAGTAAAAGCCTGGCTGTCATAAAAGTTATAAATAAATCAACCATAAATCTGCGTAATATTAAAGCTATTAAAGATTATTGTTGTTTCTAGGACCTTGTCGGGCCTCTGAGGTAGGTAAATGTGATTAATTAGCTATCTGTCAAATATAATGTGATTTCTGCGCAACGCCATGATTGTTCCCCAGAATTTGATAGAGAAAACCCATGTGCCATGTGTGGATGATACCAAAGGAAACTACATGGTTTTATGTGTAACCATGTGAATTGGATGCCACTATCTTATCTTAAAATTCGATCCCCTACCATTTTTTACACTATTAGAATAAAATTGCATGTTGATACTGTGAGTGGCCGAGGCCCCCACCATGTGCGTGTCTGTCTGGTTTATATTTACATGTGGTCCCACTTGTTAGATAATTGACGGTAATTAAAAATATCATTAATCCGAAGATAAATATTATTATTTATTTGTTATCTTTGCTGGTTAAGCTATCCCTATCAGGTTATCACCAATTCATAAAAATAAAAATAAAAAAGTCTAAAATAAACGCAAATCAAATCTTACTGTAAATAATATGGAAAGATTTTCTAAGATAGCGCCACGTTAGTGGGATAGGATGTTCTTTGGTCTGTCCGATTCTTTGTTGGCCCACGACACGAACATCGGAACATGCTTTCCCCGATTTTTGCGCTTGTCCCGGGACCCAGAAAATGACATGGGTAAATTCCAGAAAATGTGTTCTCACTTCATATTATCTTATTTTATTACATGATTCATTACTTTGAATATTCAATTTATTGATATTGATTATTATAAATTTTTAAATGTGATGAACAGCGGTGGCGGGGAAGGGGTTCATTGCAAAAGAAATGGGATTCTTTAACACAGCAGGGGCTGCGAAGCACCAGGCGGTTGCCTTCCGGTCAGGTTCCGATCTGTCCGTGCTGTACAAATGCTCATTCAACGCCTTCCAGGACACCCTCTACGCCCACTCCAACCGCCAGTTCTACCGCGAATGCGACATTACCGGCACCATCGACTTCATATTCGGAAACGCAGCCGCGGTCTTCCAGGGCTGCAACATCCAGCCCCGGCAGCCCATGTCCAACCAGTTCAACACCATCACAGCTCAGGGCAAGAAGGATCCGAATCAGAACACCGGCATTTCCATCCAAAAATCGTCTTTCTCCCCTTTCGACAACCTTACAGCGCCGACGTACCTTGGAAGGCCCTGGAAAGAATACTCCACCACAGTTATTATGCAGTCGGATATCGGGTCGTTCTTGAATCCGGTGGGGTGGATAGAATGGGTCTCCAAAGTTGAGCCGCCGAACACCATATTCTACGCGGAATACCAGAATACAGGGGAGGGAGCAACTGTAGACAAACGGGTTAAATGGGCCGGTTATAAGCCCACTCTAACGGCGGATGAGGCTGCCAAGTTTACCGTGGACTCCTTTATACAGGGCAGTGATTGGTTACCACAAACTGAAGTCAAGTTCGATGCATCCTTATGATCTGACAAAATGAAAGGCAAGAGATTAAAAAGGAAATAACGGAATATATAGATTTTTCTTTTCGACATAAAAATTGTTGTGTGACTTTTTTTTGTTTTTTTTTTAACATGTTGGCACAAGAGGGAGAGGGGCTTCGAATTAGTGACCTTCGCTCCGTTAAATGTGATCCCAGCTAATTGAGCTACCTCTTGGGAATGTGTGTGTAAAACTCAAAACGTTATACATAGTGAGTGTTTTTTTTTTTTTTTAAAAAAAACATTCTTTCAGTTGTAGTTAAACTCCTACCAAATTTTATGATCGAGATTGAATGAATCATAAAGACGGCTTTTATACATTGTTTGACATCTTAAAAAACAATGAGTTTGAGTTTTTTGGAATTACCAATGGTAGTTTGATATAGGAGGGATCCCTCCTCTTCCTTTCTCTTCATCTCTCTTCTCTCTCCTTTGCTTAGATTCGCTTTCCAGACTTTTTGCTGGCCTGTCATGTTCTACTCACCACCATCTCACTAGATCTAACGGGGTTTATAGATCTATTTTCTTCAAAATCAGATTTGGCTTTTTCCATCAATTCCGTACATCCATGCTACCGTTCACCGTGCTCGCCGGCCACCCTTCTTCCAGCCGCCAGCCTTTATGCATCAGGTTGAAGGCTGGGAGTAGGGTGTTTTTTACTATATTTTTGATTTTGTAGTTTCATTTTTTGCTTATGAATAAGACAAGTTTGCTGTTGCTTGAGCTGCAGTAGGTCTTGGATTTGATGTTTTTTTATGTTTTACTTAAGAATAACATAATAGTTTTTAGTAGGTCTTTAATTTTCTTTTGATTCTTTCTGGGAGTAAACTATTGACTAACGACAGAGGAGTTTATGGAGGAATTGTCATTGATGAAAGAGACAGCGACCAAAGATGTGATTCATAGGTTTATGCTGCAGATCTATATACTGATTGTGATGATGACATTTCTAAGGTGTTGTTATGTTATAACCCGAAAGGCTATTGGGTATGTTATAAATAGTGTTGGGGTCGTAGAGTTTTCAACCTGTATATTTGGCATTGAATGATGGAGAGAGGTTTGTGCGTTACCAAGGCAAATAATTTTAGTTTTCACCATATCAAACCCAATTGCCTTGGTAACATACAAACCTTTGCATTTGCTTGGACAGTTAGATGTAATGGAAGGCTCGAATTTTAAAATTTGCGAATCTTAAGTTTTACAAAATCGAAGGGGATCCGAATCCATCCTATTCCTAGGTTGGCTTGGCTTCAAACTCCAAATTGTGATGAGACCCTTTTGAAGACTTGGGATCGAGCACACATGTAGAAGGCTTGAGCGCACATGTGCTTGAGCGTACCATTCCTTGGGCTCAAGCGAACGTGGGTGTCTGAATTCAGCAGAAGTCTAAATCCAATATAGAAAGGGTTTTAGGTCTCATACTTCGACTAGAAGACTGACTACGGTTTTTCTAGGACTTCTAGGGTTTCTATGATTTGTTTACACCATATAAATTGGCATCAAAGTCATGAAGAAATGACACACTGCTAGCTGGGAGCAAATTCGTACAAAATCTTCTTGGAGGCTTGAAGAGTTGAAGAGAAGAAAATCATGGTAGGAGGCCATCCTAGCAGAGTCATGAGTAGCTAAACTCTTAATGGAGTATTGA
This sequence comes from Corylus avellana, assembly GCF_901000735.1. NCBI lineage: Eukaryota > Viridiplantae > Streptophyta > Magnoliopsida > Fagales > Betulaceae > Corylus > Corylus avellana. Next base: position 12,354,685 of record NC_081547.1, on the reverse strand, counting down.
TGTAACCCTATCCAAGCACAATAGTTTGATTGTATTTTAATTTATAGATTTTCTTCATATGCATAATGGTTGTATAATTCAGAGGATTGCTACTATTTATTATTGTTCTTAAAGTTTTATTGCAATTGTTCTTAATTTCAAAACTGAATTTTGGTGAAATTCTTATCTTGTCTTAAAAAGCTTTTACCTTTATTGAACTCAAATCATTCTTGTTTTCTATGATTATGAGAATGATGATTATACAATGGTTTTACTTGACACCTGATCAAGAGGTTTTGATAGGCCATGCCTAGGGAAGACAAATCGAACTACACCCTAGTTTAGTGTAATTTAGGTAGATGGTCCATACCAACCAAAGATGGGTTATGCTTATTGCTTGATTATGTGTATCATATTAAGGAATTAGATAGTCCATACATAAGAAAGACGGATCGTACTGCATCTTATTGGTTAGGTGGACGGTCCATGCCAACTAAAGATGGATTATACTTATTTCTTAATAACAATACTTTCTTGATTATTTTTTATCATGCATAGAATGATTTTTTCTGATTAAATATGATTAACCATTGTTGCACGGATAACGGAAAAGTCAATACCCTACCCTCTCCTTAATCTATTTCAATTCTAATTTACGTTTACTTTTATGCACTTAAGTTTTCAAATAAAATCAACAACCTTCTCTTTAAGTTAATTTTAATCTTGATAAACTTGATAATAATGCCTGTGCAGTCCTTGAGGTTCGACACACTCAATATAGTCCTATCCTACAAGGATTCTTCATATTTCAAGTAATTATTTTATTGTTGATATTTTTGCACACAAAAAGATCACATCAAGACCCATTAAGAGTTTTAAACCCATCCTCACTCACTCTACATCTTTTGTTGTTATACAATAGAAATGGCCTTCATGATTACTTTAGAGACCTACTCAAGTCTCATAAGAAGTAACACATCCACACTCATATAGGTGGCATTCATCAGGAGTGTGTGAAGGGAACACCCATCCCAACAGGCAGGGACTATGGACCCATTAAGAGCTTTAAGCTCATCCTTAATCACTTTGCATCTTATACTGACTTACACTATAAGGATGGACTGATCACCATCTTCTCACCAAGATAGTGGATAAACATAAAATGACAGTACGACATTGTAAATATGTGTGACTTCGTTTCCCATTAAACTTCATTCATGGCGTCTCCATTTACAGAGGTTGGGTATCAATCTCATAATTCGTGTATCAGTCTTATCCCCCTCGATGTTTCTCTCATTAGCTTTTCTTTCTAGTGCTTGGTCAAAGGATCTTCAGGGTTCCTTTATAATCTCACAAAGTCCATAGACATTATACCAGACTACTAGTCTTAATAAGTTGCCTCATAATCTTGTGCACTTTCTCATTATAATTCTTTGCTCGAGCTTTGACAGCCTAACAATCACAATGAAAACACAGGTGGAACTAAATTAGCATATAAAGGCAAATCAATTAATCAATAGGCTCGTTAGCCATTCATCTTCAGCTCTTGCCTTCTCCAAGGCAACTAACTCTGATTCCATAGTAAACCTTGATATGGAAGTCTATTTTAAAGACTTCCATGAGATAGCTTCTCTAGCTAGAGTAAACACATAACAGCTAGTAGGCTTTGCTCATATGAATCAAAAATCTAGTTAGGATCACAATATCCTTTCAATATAGTAGGATAATCACACTATAATAAACCAAAATCAATTGTGCCCTTTAAGTATCTCAACAATTTAGAGATAGCATCCCAATACTCAATATCATGATTATGAGTATATCTACTCAATTTCGTAACAACATATGCAATATCAGGGCATGTATAGTTTGTCAAAACATCAAGCTACCAATGATTTGTGCATATTTTTCTTGCAAAACACTATCACCATGACTCTTAACCAAGTGTATTTTTAAATTATATGGTGTAGACATAGGTGGATAATCAAAGTACTCAAATCTTTTAAGAATCTTTTCAACATAATATGTCTGAGATAAAATAATGCAATCATTGTTTTTAATAACTTTAATGTCCAAGATGACATTAGCTTTACCTATGTTTTTCATATCAAAATTAGATGCAAATTTTTTTTTTGCTTCATGCACAACATCAATGCTAGTTCAAAAAATAAGCAAGTCGTCAATATATATATATATAGACAAGGGGAAAAATACACTTTACCCCCTTGAACTATCTACTCATTTGCACTTTTAACCCCAATGTTTAAAAAGTAACACTTTACCCCCCAAAGTATTTGACATTGATACTTGACCCCCATGAAATACACTGTACCCCTCTGAAGTAATTTGAATTGGGGTCAAGTGTCAATGTCAGATACTTTGGGGGAAGGGGGGGTAAAGTATTATTTTTTAAACATTAGGGTTAAAAATGCAAATGAGTAGATAGTCTAGGAGGTAAAATGTATTTTATTCTATAAACAAATAATGAAA
>NC_081547.1:12341822-12352116 GCF_901000735.1 Corylus avellana | reverse complement strand
AGCTCGAGCTCGAGCTCGAGGCTGGCCCAAAAATCAAAGAGCCGAGCCTGGACAGCCAAAGCTCGCCCAAGCTCGGCTCGTTTACACCCCTATACATAGTGAGTCTTTTTTGTTTTTTTTTTAAACATTCTTTCAGTTGTAGTTAAACTCCTACCAAATTTTATGATCGAGATTGAATGAATCATAAAGACGGCTTTTATACATTGTTTGACATCTTAAAAAAACAATGAGTTTGAGTTTTTTGGAATTACAAATGGTAGTTTGATATAGGAGGGGATCCCTCCTCCCCTCCTCTTCCTTTCTCTTCATCTCTCTTCTCTCCTCCTTTCCATAGATCCGCTCTCCAGACTTTTTGCTGGCCTGTGACGTTCTACTCACCGCCATCTCACTAGATTTAACGGGGTTTATAGATCTGCTTTCTTCAAAATCAGATTTAGCTTTCTCCATCAGTTCTGTCCATCCATGCTACCATCCACCATGCTCGCCGGCCACCTTTCTTCTAGCTGCCAGCCTTCATGCTTCAGGTTGAAGGCTGGGAGTAGGGTGTGTTTTACTATATTTTTGATTTTGTAGTTTCATTTTGTGCTTATGAATAAGACAAGTCTGTTGTTGCTTTGGCTGCAGTAGGTCTTGGATTTGTTGTTTTCTTATATTTTACTTAAGAATAACATAATGGTTTCTGGTAGGTCTTTTATTTTCTTTTGATTCTTTCTGAGAATAAACTATTGACTAATGACAAAGGGGTTTATGGAAGAATTGTCATTGATGAAAGAGATAGCGACCAAAGACGTGATTCATCGATTTATGCTGCAGATCTATATACTGATTGTGATGATGACATTTCTAAGGAGTTGTTTTGTTATAACCCGAGAGGCTATTGGGTATGTCATAGATAATGTTGGGTTCGTAGAGTTTTCAACTTGTACATTTGGCATTGAATGATGGAGAGAGGTTTGTGTGTTACCGAGGCAAATAATTTTAGTTTTCACCATATCAAACCCAATTGCCTCGGTAACATACAAACCTTTGCATTTGCTTGGACGGTTAGATGTAATGGAGGGCTCGAATTTTAAAATTTGAGAATCTTATGTTTTAGAAAATCGAAGGGGATCCGAATCCATCCTATTCCTAGGTTGGCTTGGCTTCAAACTCCAAATTGTAATGAGAGCCTTTTGAAGACTTGGGATCGAGCACATAAGCAAAAGGGCTTGTGCGCACCTGTGCTCAAGCGCCACAACATCTGAGCTCGAGCACCCCATCCACTGAACTCGAGTGCACCTGTGCTTAAGTGTACCATTCCTTGGGCTCAAGCGCATCGTGGGTGTCAGAATTCAGCAGAAGTCTAAATCCAATATGGAAAAGGTTTTAGGTCTCATACTTTGACTAGGAGACTGACTACGGTTTTTCTAGGACTTCTAGGGTTTCTAGGATTTGTTTACACCATATAAATTGGCATCAAAGTCATGAAGAAATGACACACTGCTAGCTGAGAGCAAATTCGTACAAAATCTTCTTGGAGGCTCGAAGAGTTGAAGAGAAGAAAATCATGGCAAAAGGCCATCCTAGCAGAGTCATGAGTAGCTAAAGTCCCAATGAGGTATTGATGTAGTCCTATACAAGCACAATAGTTTGATTGTATCTTAATTTAGAGATTTCTGCATATGCATGATAGTTGTATAATTCAGAGGATTGCCACTATTTATTATTATTCTTAAAGTTTTATTGCAATTGTTCTTAATTTCAAAATTGAATTTTGGTGAAATTCTTATCTTGTCTTAGAAAGCTTTTTACCTTTATTGAACTCAAATCATTCTTATTTTCTATGATTATAAGAAGGCTATGCCTAGAGAAGACGAATCATACTACACCCTAGTTTAGTGTACTTTAGGTAGACGGTTCGTACCAACCGAAGATGAGTTATGCTTATTCCTTGATTATGTGTATCATATTAAGGAACTAGATAGTCCATACATAGGAAAGACGGATCGTACCGCATTTTAGTGGTTAGGTGGACGGTCTGTGCTAACCAAAGATGGATTATACTTATTTCTTAATAACAATACTTTCTTGATTATTTTTATCGTGCATAGAATGAATTTCTCTGATTAAATATAATTAATCATTGTTGTGCGGATAGCAGTGAAGTCAATACCCTACTCTCTCCTTAATCTACTTCAATTCTACTTTACGTTTACTTTTATGCACTTGAGTTTTCAAACAAAATCAACAACCTTCTCTTTAAGTTAATTTTAATCTTGATAAACTTAATAATAACGCCTGTGCAGTCCTTGAGGTTCGACACCCTCAATATAGTCCTATCCTACAAGGATTCTTCATATTGCGAGTGATTATTTTATTATTGATATTTTTACACACAAAAAGATCTCATCAAGACCCATTAAGAGTTTTAAACTCATCCTCACTCACTCTACATCTTTTGTTGTTATACAATAGAAATGGCTTTCATGAGTACTTTAGAGACCTACTCAAGTCTCATAAGAAGTAGTACCTCCACACTCATATAGGTGGCATCCATCAAGAGTGTGTGAAGAGAACACCCCATCCCAACAGGCAGGAACTATGAACTCATTAAGAGCTTTAAGTTCATCCTTAATCACTCTGCATCTTATACTGACTTACACCATAAAGATGGACTGATCACCATCTTCTGACCAAGATAGTGGATAAACATAAAATGACAATACCACATTGTAAAGACGTGTGACTTCGTTTCCGATTAAACTTCATTCATGGCATCTCCAATTACATAGGTTGGGTATCAATCTCATAATTTGGGTATCAGTCTTATCCCCCTCGATGTTTCTCTCATTAGTTTTTCTTGCTAGTGGCTTGGTCAAAGGATCTTCAGGGTTCATTTATAATCTCACAAAGTCCATAGACATTATACCAGACTACCAATCTCAATAAGCTGCCTCACAATCTTGTGCACTTTCTCATTATAAATTATTTGCTTGAGCTTTGGCAGCCTGACAATCACAATGAAAACACAAGTAGAACTAAATTAGCATATAAAGGCAAATCAATTAATCAATAGGCTCCTTAGCCATTCATCTTCAGCTCTTGCTTTCTCCTAGGCAACTAACTCTAACTCCATAGTAAACTCTGCTATGAAAGTCTATTTTAAAAACTTCCAAGAGGTAGCTTCTCTAACTAAAGTAAACACATAGCAACTAGTAGCTTTTGCTCATATTAATCAAAAATCTAGTTAGGATCACAATATCCATTCAATATAGTAGGATAATCACACTATAATAAACCAAAATTAATTGTGCCCTTTAAGTATCTCAACAATTTATAGATAGCATCCCAATGCTTAATATCATGATTATGAGTATATTTACTCAATTTTCTAACAACATATTCAGGGCATGTATAGTTTGTCAAAACATCAAACTACCAATGATTTGTGCATATTTTTCTTACAAAACACTATCGCCATGACTCTTAACTAAGTGTTTTTTTAAATTATATGGTGTAGACATAGGTGGATAATCAAAGTACTCAAATCTTTTAAGCATCTTTTCAACACAATATGTCAGAGATAAAATAATGCAATCATTATTTCTAATAACTTTAATGTCCAAGATGACATTAGCTTTACCTATGTTTTTCATATCAAAATTAGATGCAAAATTTTTGTTAGCTTCATGCACAACATCAGTGCTAGTTTAAAAAATAAGCAAATCGTCAATATATATATATATAAACAAGGGGAAAATACACTTTATTTCCCCTGAACTATCTATCCATTTGCACTTTTAACCCAATGTTTAAAAAGTGATACTTTAACCCCCCCCCCTCCAAAGTATCTGACATTGACACTTAACCCTCATGAAATACACTTTACCCTCTAGAAGTATTTTGAATTTGGGTCAAGTGTCAATGTCAAATACTTTTTTTTTTTTGGGGGGGGGGGGGGGGAGGGGGAGTAAAATGTCATTTTTTAAACATTGGAGTTAAAAGTGCGGATGAGTAAATAGTTCAAGGGGTAAAATAGATTTTTTCCTATAAACGAATAATGAAACATTCATTATTGTAAAACTTGCTATGCATTTACCCGCACCATTAATCAAATATGTGTTAGACAACATCACCTTATCAAACTTGTCATGCCGTTGTTTAGGAGTTTGCTTTAATCCATACAAGAATTTTACTAATTTTCACACTTTGTGTTCTTGACTGGAGATTACTAGTTCCTTAGACTGTTTCATATAAATCTTTTCATCATTTAGAAAAGTAATTTTGACATCAATTTGATGTACGACAAGTTTATAAATATAAGCAATGACAAATAATATTTTAATAGATGCAATTTTAGTAACCAAAAAATAAGTATCAAATAATCAACATTTTGCCTTCGCTAGTAGCTTTTTGCTACCAAATTTGACATGTACTTATCTATTGTACATTCGGTTTAAGCTTCTTTCTAAACACTTATTTACAACCAACTAGTTTGGTCTTAGGAGGTAACTCAATGAGTTCCCAAGCATGGTTAGACACAATTTATTTATTCTAATTCATTATTTATAGCTTCTAACCAAAAAATATATTAAATAGAGATTTAATTACTTCATCATGGCATGTTGGATCATCATCAACAATATAAGCAATAAAATTATTACCGAGATTCCTTCCGTTTTCGCTTGCTTGCTTTTTCTCAATTCTTACACATCATTAACAATTTTATTAGAAGCAACAAAAAATTCATGAAATAATTTTCTTTATTTTTCAAAGGAAATACATGCTCAAGGAAAATAGTATTTTTAGATTCAATATTAGTATTGTAATCTAAAACATCACTTTTGATAATAAGGAATCTATAGCCTGAACTATTACAATCAAACCAATAAAATAACAATCACAAGTTTTAGAACTAAGTTTTCTCATTTTAGGCTCGGGTAACATAACATTTGTCAAATACCCCCATACTTTGAGGTATTCCAAACAAAGCTTATGACTATGACAAACATGAAGAATTAGCAAATTATTTTAAATTTTTCATGCTAATCTAGCATTTCATAGCTAACACAGGTACTAGATGCTATTTCTTTTTTGAAATAGAATAATCAACAAAGGATCACTGCTTATCAAATATAATATTCATGTAATTATAAATTTCACCAGCTTTAATTAAATCAAGGAGCACCTTCAGAACTTGATTTTTTTTCTTCTTTTAATAAATGAAATTGTATATCATTTCTTAAAATAAAAATAAAAATTAAGACCTATGAAACATAGTTTAAGAACTCACAACGAAGCCAACGGTTTTACTCAAGATTCTCCAACATAGACTGTCGCCACCATACAGTAGCTAGGGGTCGTGAGAACCAATTGACTCAACATGCACATCACATCTCTTTCTCCTACTATGTGCTTGCATGCAATAATCTTTACTTCTTTAGCAAAGTGGTATTCTTTGCACACAATTAGAAATGTTTATATGTTTCTTCCATCACGACAAGGTGATTTAACATGGTATCAGAGCCATTTTCTTATGGCCTTCAATAAATGTCATTGACGTTTCCCGATGTTCTTTTCGACAATCTCATTCTTCCACTACATTTACACACTCACGCTCCTCCAAACAATCTCATTATTCCACTACATTTACACACTCACGCCCCTCCAAACCCTGCACAAAGATGCTGTCAATACTGCCATGCTTGCCAAGCTCAATCAATTGCTTCCATTCGCATGCCATCTCAACAGATCTTTCACTAGTCGTCCTAGTTCAGTCCTGATATCCACCGTCCGAAAAACTAAGTGCTCTCACACGCATTCAGATGTTCTTCAACCCATAGATGGGTCTACCCAATTCAGCCCAAGTCGACCAATCCGGGCAGATCAGTCCACGCGAAGCATTCTGTCCACTGCATTTGTGGTTCTCAAGCTTCCATGTCCACCCTAGACAAGCTGCCACGGCTTCGGCCAAATGTTCAGCACCGATTCCGACCAGATGCTCAGCATCGTTGTTCACCGGCCAGATTTAGCCACCACAGCCAGCCGGCCCCAACCACTCCAGTTGTACCATTTCATCTCTGTCCACTATGGGGCGGACGCAAGTTAGGAGGTGGGGGGTGTCCATGGCAACCCCAAAGAATTCTAAGACACTTTTTTTTTTTTAAAAAAAAAAATTACAATTATAGTAAAATTCACCTCCTACAAATTTTCTCTTTTCTCTACTATACTAGAGAGGAGTACTGCTATGTCAAAATTTTTTTAATAAAAAAAATAGTAATAATAAACCCCTTATAAGTCAGAACTGTGTGTACCTTTAAGGAAAGAAAAAAAAGAAGGGAAACTTCACTTACCCCCCATACTTTCATCGCTATATAATTCACTCTCCCCAATTGTTGAAAACCTCACGCGTGTAATAAAGTTTGAGTTTTCGTTTTCACTTATTCCTTCAGATTTTCAGGAAATCCTATCTTAGTGGGTCAGACGTAAGTAAAAATAATTTCGGTATGAAAGAATTATGGGAAGCCCCGGCGCACTCGGATACCTTCACGCGGTACAAACTCCCTTAGGATTTTTTTTAAGAAAATCACGAAAACTCGAAGATTGAAAAACGATTTGGATAGCCGTCTTCGTGAAGAACACAGGCCGACGACCACTGATCTTCGTCAACCCACCCAGTGAGTGTAAATCGCAATTCCACCCAGATTTAAATCGCGATTCCACCCAATGCCTGTCTCGTGTAGTTGCGTTAGAAGATTTGTCTGTGAGCCGTCTTCTTCGTCACTGCCATCTTTTCCAGGTATAGTCCCTTTTGTCAAATGATTTTGGTTGTTTTATTTATAGGTATGCCAAGTCGTCGACCATTGTGGTCTCCTTTGTCCATATGCCGAGTTTCACATTGTGGTCCCCTTTATTGTCGAATGTTGTATTTGTGGGTTGTCTATTTGTGGGTCATATGGCTTTATTGTCAAAAGTCTGTCAAATAAAAAAACGATTTGTGTACTGGTGGGTTGAATAAAGCGGGTGTCCACTTTCTTTGGTCGAATTGATGCTAGCAAAATGTTGGGGATTTTTCCATTTTTTTAATTGGCTACTGTCGGTTGAAGAAACTTGACTGTCTGTTAGGGTTTGCTTTAGCAAAAAAGTCACTGCATATTTAGGGTTTAGCAATAATTAAGTCCGTACTTAGAGTTAAATTCTCACTGTTTGATTGTTGTTGTTCATTGCAAAAAGTCACTGCATATTTAGGGTTTAGCAATAATTAAGTCCATACTTAGAGTTAAATTTTCACTGTTTGATTGTTGTTGTTCATTGCAAAAAGTCACTGCATATTTAGGGTTTAGCAATAATTAAGTCCATACCTAGAATATTCTGGATGCTTTAGCCAAAAGTCACTGCATACTTATGGTTTAGCAATAATAGTATGCATACTTAATGGTTTATTTCTCACTGTTTGATTGATGTTTAGGGTTTAGGGTTTGTTTGTTTAATGCTTTTTTGGAATATTCTGCATGCTTTAGCTAAAGCTCACTGCATACTTATTGTTTAGCAATAATAGTACGCATACTTAATGGTTTATTTCTCACTGTTTGATTGTTGTTTAGGGTTTAGGGTTTGTTTGTTTAATGCTTTGTTGGAATATTCTGCATGCTTTAGCCAAAGCTCACTGTATGCTTTAGCCAAAGCTCACTGCATACTTAGGGTCACTCAATGGTGTATTTTGTTGCTTCCTTTTTTTTGTTCTGCAAATATATGTTGCACTTTGTTTAATGCTTTTTGCATCCTGTCTCAATGTGGTAGGCCACATAATGGCTAGTGACATATTGCTGTTTAAGGTCCATTATAATGGTTATTTCAATAGGGCAAATAGGTGTACGTATGTGGGTGGGTTTGTTCATAATCATTTGGTTCATGATGTACATAAGATGTCTTTATTGGATATTGAGGATATATGTAAGGATTATGGATATAGGTTTGGTGACCTCATTCACAACAAGATACCTGATACGTCTTTAGATGAAGGATTAAGGCTGATATCATCTGATCATGATGTAAATGAAATGGTTCAACACCATTTAGGGCATGGGCTAGCTGAGTTGTATTTGGTTTCGTTTGATGCTGTTGATGTAGATGCGGTAGATGACAATGCAGAAGAGGATGAAGAATATGAGAGGACTGTTGTATATAAGAAGGATGCTTTCTGGGACGAGGTTCTTAGTGTAGATACTGATGCTGAGTCATCAGATGGGGAGGAGCATGTGGAGTCAGAAAGGGTGGGGGGTTCGGGTGTTGTTGATGATGAAGCAGGGTTTAGGGGTGAGGAAGATGGGGGTGAGGAAGCTGGGGGTGGACATGTGGAAGAAATAGGGGGGGAAGATGATGAAGATGATAGTGAAGATCTTTGTCCGAGTGACATACTTAGGTCGCCCGCTCCTAGTGCTAGTGACGATGAAGAAACATCAAGTCGTCGTGATGTCACCAAAAGAATTCCATTTACCAAAGAAGAGATGCAAAATCCAGTGTTGCAAATAGGTCATGTGTTTGGTGATGCGGTGCAGTTTAGAAAAGCGGTGAAGCAAGCAAATATTTTGAAGGGGAAGGATTTAGAGTTCCCAAGAAATGAAACCAAGAAGGTTATAGCTCGTTGCAAAGACAAGAAATGTAAGTACAGGGTTTATGGGAAGAAGTTAAGGGATGAGTCCACATTTCTCTTGGTGTCAATGTATCCAAGACACTCATGCACTAGAAGATACAAGAATCACATGATTAATTCAACTTGGATAGCTGAATGGTGCATGGACTCATTCAGAAACCAGCCAAACCTGCCTATAGACGTTTTGCAGAAATAGGTCATAGCTAAGTGGAATATAAATGCCCATGTTAGCTCATTGTATAGGGCAAGGAAGAAGAAGCAACAAAAAATTGATGGGAAGTTGGATGAGCAATAGCATCGGTTATGGGACTACTGTGCAATGGTTAGGAAGACCAATGTGGGCAGCTGTTTAATTCTTATGGTTGAGAGACCAATGCCCGAGGTCCCATGTAGGTTTCAGAGGTTATATGTATCGTTTGCAGCAATGAAGATAGGTTTCTTACAAGGGTGTAGACCTGTGATAGGTGTAGATGCATGCTTCCTGAAGGGTAGGTACAAGGGCTAGTTAATGGCTGCTGTTGGGAGGGATGCCAACAATAGTATGTATCCACTGTCCATTGCGGTTGTAGAAGCAGAGACTAAGGACAGCTAGACTTGGTTCTTGGAGGCACTTATATCTGATCTTGGCTTAGCACTAACACAAGGGTGGACTTTTATATCTGATCGACAAAAGGTAAGCATACTTGTGTGCATAATGCCTAATATTTAACTTACTTGTATGAATAATGTCTAACCTATTTTATCTTACCATATGTGCAGGGCCTAGTACCAAGCCTCGAACAGGTTTGTCCCACAGCTGAGCACCGTACATGTGTGAGACACCTGTATGCCAATTTCAGAAGTGCCGGTCACAAGAGGATATTGCTAAAAGACATGCTTTGGACTGCTGCATCATCTTATACCCAGAGAGATTTCCATTATGCGATGGAAGAGATGAATAAAGTAAATGAGCCTGCTTATGATTACTTGGCAAAGATTGATCCCAGTACTTGGTGTAGGGGATGGTTCAACACCATGGCCAAGTCTGACCTGGTACACAACAACTGTGCTGAGTGTTTCAACTCATGGATCCTGAAGTACCGTCAATTGACAATAATGTCAATGTTTGAAGGGATTAGGAATAAATTAATGAGGAGGTATGTAAGAAAAATGGAGTTGATTGCTACAATGGGGGAGGGTAGTTTAGGGCCAAAAATAATGGCCAAGTTGGAGAAGGAAGAGGATGGTGCCAGTCATTGTTGGTGCACATATGCCGGTGATGACATTTTTGAGGTCGAATGTGAGGGCAAACGAGTTGCAGTCAGTGTGGAGGGCAGAACATGTGGGCGTAGGAAATGAGACGTTACTGGGATACCATGCAGTCATGCCATATCAGCCATCTTATACCATGGTGGCAATCCAATAGATTATCTCAGTGACTACTATAGTAAAGACAAGTACCTGAAGACATATCAACCCATCATCTATCCCGTGCCCAGTGAAAAGCAATGGCCTAGGATCAATCAACCGATTATCGAACCACCAAAGGCAAGGATAGCTCCTGGGATACCTAGGAAGGTAAGAGTGAGAGGGGCTAAGGAGCTAAAAAATTCAAACGCCATTAGGAGGGGGGAACCAAAAACCAGTGTGGGCACTGTAAAAAATGGGGTCACAACAAGAGAA
>NC_081547.1:12326521-12341722 GCF_901000735.1 Corylus avellana | reverse complement strand
TTTTTTTTTTTTTTTTTTTTTTTTTAAGGAGGAGCATTTTGCGCCCAAAAGGGTTCACTTACCCTAAGCAAAACGGTGCCGTTTTGCTTAGGTTAATTAAACCCTTTTCCCCATTCTCAATCAATCCCACGCAGGACGATTGCAGGTAACTTGGATTCTCTCAAGAACTAACAGGAGGAGGAGGAGATGAAAGAAAGGTAGCCACTCTTCCACCTTCTGCTCAGAAAACTTCCATCGCAAGAGAAGGCCCCGTCCTGAAACCATGTGCTGCAAATGCTATGGGCTCAGACCAAAGGAAAGAAATTTTTAACAGCACTCTTGCCAGCTTCAAAGAGGGTAACATTCCCGCATGCCTTTGGGATTGACGTTGACTAAATTTGAGGCCAAGAGTCTGCAGGCTTCAATGCCTTTGGGATTGAAGTTGACTAAAATCAAGGCCAAGAGTCTGCAGGCTTCAAAGAACTTGGATTCTCCCCGCCTGCCTTTGGGAACTCCAGATAAACGTCCATTCGAAAACTCTGCTAAAGATGGCGTCTCTCAGGGGAAGCAGAAGAAGATAAAGGATAAGGTTCATGGTGAAGATAGTGAAGAAGGTGAAGGTGAAGGTGAAGATGTTGAAGGTGAAGGCGAAGGTGAAGGCGCCTTGGCGTGGGATTGATTGAGAATGGGGAAAAGAGTTTAATTAACCTAAGCAAAACGGCGCCGTTTTGCTTAGGGTAAGTGAACCCTTTTGGGAGCAAAACGACGCTGTTTTGCTCCTCCTTAAAAATAAAAAAAATAAAAATAAAAATAAAAGGGCATTTTTGTAACTTACCCGTAACCAAACGACGTCATTTTGTAGTTTCCATCCAGATTGACGGTTTTGACTAACGGAGTGGTCAAAATGCGACAGTTTAGTAGTTTAGGGGGCTACTTTATGACTTTTGGAACATCAGGGGGCTAAATAAAAAACGGCTGGTAGTTTGGGAGGCTTTTTTATATTTTTCCCTAATTCAAAGAAAAATAAGTTGCAATGACATGTTCATACTTTTCTTTAGGCTGTTTTTAATTGGCATAAATTATATTTGGTATAAAATAGTAGTACTAATTAGTGTGAGAAGGACGTAAAGAGGTAGGCGTGTAATTTATTAATGTAGTTTTATTTAAAATATTAGTGTAGTGTGAGAATTATGCATGTCTTTTTTAGTTGAAGTACTAACTAAAATAAAACTCCTTGATGTTAGATGGATAAAACTCCTCCAAATTAGATTGATTTTTTTTAATTTATTCTATTAAAGTAATCAATGTCTTTAAAATATGTAATCAATTTGGAAGATAACTTTTTCTTTTTATTGTGTTCCATTCTTTCTTATTCTAATTAATTATTTGTTTTTATTTGTTTGCAGCATTCAGCTAACTCTTTATTGTGGTTGATTTGTTTTCAAGAAATCTCTCATGATAATTAATTTACTGAAAGGTGTTCATTTTTCTTAGACACTATTAATTGTGTTTAGTTTATTTCGCAAGTGGTTTAAATTATTATATGTTTGTGATGTTGTCAAATGAAGATTTTTATTAGTTACTTTGATTTTTGTTTTTGTTCTTTTGTTTTGTTGTAATTTGATGAGTTTGGTTTGATTAATTTTGAGTAAAAAATTATAACAGATATCTTATGTTTCTAATTCTAGGTACTTTTCAAGTTAATTTTTGATCCATAAATTTTTCTTACAGCTTAAAAAAATACGACCAAACATAAAACAATCGATTCATTCTTTAGAAAAAAGATGCAAGGGATTCAGAGATTAATACATGGTTAGATAGACCGTTAGCAACGAATCTTATTGCTTCAGTGACTAATGAGCGGCCTTTTAAATATCCAAGAATCCAACCTAAAGAAATGACTGCTACATCTTTGGAACGTGATCTAGGATTACGTCCCCAAATAAGAGAATTTCATGTTAACTCAAAAGAAGAAATTTGGTGTGCTTATCTTAAATCTGGTCCGTATCAACCCAAATGTGTAGAATATCCACCTTTAAGACCTGATAATCATCATCGTCTATTTCAAGCTTCTTGGTTCAAGACATACTCAACTTGGTTAGAGTATTCACCTTCAAAGAAGGCCATATTTTGTCATCCATGTTATATATTTGCTAAGCAAGCGATAGGCCGTTTGGGATCAGATGGATTTACAGTGAAAGGTTTTAACAATTAGAAAAAGGTAAACGATGAAGTGAATTTTTCTTTAATGGGATGTGGGTAAAGATCCAAATTTACCAAATAAAACTGTTGCGAGATGTTGTGATGATCTCAAGAATAATTCACGTCATATTGGCAAGTTAATTGAAAAACAATCATTACAAGAAATAGAGAATAGTCGGTTGCCGCTTGAAATCTCGATCGATAGTGTTCGATGGCTCCCATTCCAAGCATGTGCATTCAGCGGTCATGATGAAAGGTTCAACTCAAAGAATCAATGTAACTACATTGAATTGATAAAGTTCTTAGCAACTTATAATGATAATGTTGTTGAAGTTGTCTTGGAAATGCTCAACGGAATGCAAAATATACATCACCAACACTTCAAAAAGAAATTTTGCATATCATTGCAAGGAAAGTGCGAGATGTGATTGGTAAAGAAATTGGGATGCCAAATTTTACATTTTTGTTGATGAAGCTTGGGATGAGTCAAAAAGAGAACAAATGGCAATAATTTTGAGATTTGTTGATAAAGATGGTTTTATTAGGGAGAGATTCTTTCATATTGTCTACGTCAAAGATACTACTGCATTAAC
Source organism: Corylus avellana (assembly GCF_901000735.1). Lineage (NCBI taxonomy): Eukaryota > Viridiplantae > Streptophyta > Magnoliopsida > Fagales > Betulaceae > Corylus > Corylus avellana. Next base: position 12,338,948 of record NC_081547.1, on the reverse strand, counting down.
TTTAAAAAATGAGATATGTAACGTCCTTTCTGGTTAAGACCTTCCAATTGAGAATATTCAAGGTCTAGGATATGATGGAGCTAGTAATATGTGTAGTGAATGGAATGGGCTATAAACTTTATTTCTTAGAGAATGTCCGTATGCATATTATGTGCATTGCTTTGCTCATAAGCTACAATTAGCTTTAGTTGCAACATCAAGAGAAGCAAAATTTGTTCATTAGTTCTTTTTCCATTTGACTTCTATTATCAATATTGTTTTTGGTTCTTCAAAACGCCATGATGAATTTTGGTCTTTTCAAGTTGTTGAGATTGAAGGTATGCTTGCTTCTAATGAAATCGAGATAGGAAGGAGGGCAAACCAAATTGGTACTTTGCAACGACCTAGAGATACTAGATGATCTTCTCAATTTCAATCTGTTTGCAGCTTGATAAGAATGTTTCATTGAACTTGCTCAGTTCGTGAGACAATCTCATAGGAGGGAATCAACTATGCTTAACGTGGTGATGCTGAGGTGGCTTATATGGTATTAACATCATATAAGCCTCTAGTCCTAACTCCGGTCGTCATCCCTACCACTACCGGCCTTCATCTCCAGCTTCTACGCCGTCTAGCTAGCCTCTCCATCCACCTATGTTTGCCGGGCATCATCTCCACAAGCCCCTGTTATCGCTGGATGCCGCCTTCTATAACGGACCTTCCATTAGTTCCATAGCTTGTTGCTGAGAGCCAGATCTCGGAACCTTGCCTCCATTGCCATCTATAGGCCACGTCAACTACACCGTACCGGTCATCTCTAAATTCCGACAACTTTCTTCCCACTGTGTACGGTGTTCGGCGCTGTCTGCTACTAGACATTGAAGGTCGAGCTGTAATACCCCAAAATTTATATCCTAGAATAAAGGCGATCTTAATATCAAGGATAATGAGGATTTGCAATTTTATTCAGATTTATATGAGTTAGGTAAGTAGACTTAATGTGAAAGATGATGGAAATTGCTAATTAGAAATTTAGTGGGTTGTTGAAAGAAAAGTCACATTGTTTTGGATGCCAAAAATTCAATGAGTGACCTTAAATGAAACTGTTTTAAGAGCTTGTATATTGATGAGAAGGGAAGATTTTAAAAGTGGTTTCATGATTTTTTGACACTTGTAGAAAGAGTTATGATTTTTAGAAGATGCAAGTGTCAAAACTGAAATTTCAGTCAAACAGAGACATAGAATTTCGAGGGACTTTTGAGGTACCTAAAAGTTATGGGTTGCTATGATTTTTAGATATATTGTGAGTCTTTGAATGAAGATAATTTCAAGGTAAATTTCGTGTCATTTGAAGTTAAATTGAAAGCGTTATGATTTTTTGATGTTTAATAGGTCAAGCTGTCAAGTAGTTAAAGTACCTACGATTTGGGAATTAATTGGATGGGTTAATGATCCTAGTAGGCCACGATTTTTAGGTATGTGATAGGAAAAAGATTTATATTTATTGAGGAATAATTATAAAATATTATGACTACATCTTGATAGGTTCACACCAAGACACGTAAGTGCTAAGATGTAAGCATTGTATGCCTAATAGACCCACGTGATTGACACCTAAAGCTATAGATGTTATACAACATACCCCTCTTGTTTTCTCAGTGGACACTTGGGTTCTAAGGTGTCATTTTCTTAAGACATGTTGGACACTTGTCTTGTGGTATAGCAGGAGTTGAATGCATGTGGGACAAATGTCTCACATGCGGCAAGCTCTCAAGGGGAGCAATTGTCTCCCATTTGCTCATAGATGAAGTGAGCGTGAAATGATGGAGGAAACTGGGATGTTGTGTTGCCAGGAAAGAAAAGAGAGAGAGACACAGAGATGTAGAGAGAGAGAGAGAGAGGATGACGAATTTCAGAGAGAGATAGAAGAAGAAGAAGAAGAAATCAAAGAGGATTTCGGCTATGGGTACGGGTGTCAAAATATCTTTGGGGCCCGGAAGCGAGAAGCCGGAAATCGGGGATAGCCGATTCAGGTTTGATTTGGAAAAAACCAAAACCGGGTACCGGTTTTAGATGCACAGTTTTACCCGAGTTACCCGAGTGGGATATATATATATTTTCTATTTTAATTTTTGTTTTAGGTTTAGGGCCTTTACAATACTCCCTCTGCCCTATTTTTTTTTGTGACATTCTATAAATTTTATAGATTAAAATAAAATTATAAAGCATTTGTTTATATATATATATATATATATATATATGAGGATTCTTTGGATTAGCAGGAGAATATTAGAGGGGTTGTTAGCCTATTAATTATTTGGGAGCTTTTAGATTTATTGTTTAATAATAATAATAATAATAATAATAATTATTATTATTATAATTATAAAAAAAAAAAAAAAAAAAAGAAAGAAAGAAAGAAAGAAAAGAGGCGTAGCCTTCAAGCCATCAACGTGTCCTACTGCTTTTTGGAAGTGCCATGTGTTTTCATGCAAGCCTCCACATAAGGAGCATGTGTCCTCTTGCATGCTTCCTTCCATAGCCTTTTTACACATGTCAATAAGCTTAGTTTATTTCTTATTTTATATCTCTCTCAGCTCTCCTTGCTCCACTATATATATACCCAAGGTCTTCTCCTCCCCTCACGACATCAAGTAGCGAACATGAGCTTATTTCAGTTTTTTTTTTTTTTTTTTTCTCTTGCAACCCCCATTCTAGCACAGTAAGGGCCCTTTCCCTATATTATTATTTTTATTTTATTTTCTTGAAAGAAATTTAGGATAAGTTAATATTTGCTTTTTATGGGTATTTTAGGATTCTTGTATGGGTCGTTATTTATGGAGTTTGACTCTTATTATTGAAATGTTAGTTTGTAGATTTTGAAAATTCTAAAAACGACACCTATTCAAATGTCTAGGTGTTTCACAAAAATTATGCAGAATAAGATCTAACCTAACAGTTAAAATTCAACCAAATACAGATATGAAATAAACATTCAAGAATACAGATATTTGGTTACGAAGAGGAAACCATTTAGAGAACTCCCTAAATGTAAAACCTCTCCGGAGCATCCAAACTCAGGAAATCAATCCACTATAAGAAGAATAAGGAATACAAGAAGGATTACAAAACTTTTGCAATTGATACTTCCTTGCACACGACAAGCGACTCACTTGACTTCTACCACAGTAGCTCTTTTCAGAACATCTAGCACAATTCTTCTATATGATTTCCTTTTACTGGAACTCCGATAGACTTCTCAACCGTAGATTTATCAAAAAAATAACTAAAACTCTAAGAGATTCAATTTAACGCTCACCACATATGATCTCTCTTAGCACTGCCTCCAACGAACTCTCTGGGGGTGAAAATCCGTACATCTCTCTTCTATAATGATGTATATATACCTGCCGACAAAACCTTAGACTTAACCCACTTAAAATCACGTTTTTGGGCCTAAAACTTACGTGGTGTCCGGACAGGTTAATGGGCTGTCCGGATAGGGCTTTGTGGAGTAGAAACAAAGTTTCTCGAAACGCGGTCCAGACTCGGGGAAGACCTGTCCAGACAGGGCATGCAATGGTGCTGTCCAGCTTTGATCAACAGCTCCGATCGATTAGCGTTTGTGGTCCGATTGAGCTAAAATTTTGCAGGGATGTTCATGACACATGAATCTACATTATGAACGGTGGAGATTTGATTTTGAGCATTCTAGATCAGTGTTTGAGCCCGTAAACAGTAGCATCTGCATTTTGGAACTGAATTAAGCCAACATAAGAACTAGCAGATTTTATAGAGATTATATATATGTATTTTGTTTAGACAGATTTTTGTGATTAAATATTATACATCCATGATAATGATAATAGCAATAGTGAAAAATTTTAAATGTGTAAGACATATTGGATAAATGATTAGCACCTCACACATGTATATATATAAATACATATAGTCATGTTGTTTTGTGTGTGTATATATATATATATATATGTAGCATTTTTTTTTGTATATATATATACACGTGTACAACATAATTGGGAGGGAAATTGGATATCATGAGAATTATATGTATATATATACATACCTGTGCAATTACATGGGGATACATTACCCCCCACACACACACACACACACACACACACACATATATATATATATTTGAATATTTTATTTAAAACTTTAGTAAAACTTTAAAATACTCTTCTAAGTTCATATTTACAATTTATTTAGGAGAAATGACGACTCGACCCAACCCAGCATCAAATCCAAGTAAGGGGACACAACACCAAAAACCCCAACAAATTTTTATTATAAATCTTTTGAAAAAAAAATGTTGGGGATTTTATTAAGAATCCACTTACATGATTTTCAATTGCACTTCCTTTCATATTTTAATGCCAAGTTTTATTCAATCATATTGTTTAAGAATTTTATATGTTATAGTTACCATATTTCATGATTTATGCATAACTGCAATTATAAATGAAAAGAGCTGTCAAAGTCATGGCACAAATCAGTTTACAGATCATATGAAATGTTATATGTGCATTCATGGAACATTATACAGTTACAGATGAGTTTACAGATCATATGAAATATTATATGTGCATTCATGTTAAAAATGTTTAACCCGAGACACGATTATAGTGATGATCGGTACCGCATAGGGTAGCATGGCAAGCACACCGAAGGACGGTTACGAGAAGGTGTGTGCTACCGGCCAGGTGGCCTTCACCTAGGGAAGTTCCCAACCTGGTAGCTCTCCCCTGTGACGACAGGATGAGCATATAGGTCATTTGGGACAAGCCAACGTGCGCCGCTCACTGTAAATTTGTGGTGTCGGGTCAAAAGGGTGAAACAGTAATTTTGAAAGAAAGTAAAAAGGAAGTGCTTGCATATCTCATAAGTTACTATTTTTGTATTAATTGTCAATCATTTTTGTGCATAATTGAGATTATAGCATAAAATTTGCATAGCATGTTTTATAGCATCTTGGTGTTGTGGCTACTTACTGAGTTGTTGAACTCATCCCTTTTCCCTTTTATATTTTTTCAGATGCCGTTGTATATAATAGTGTTGAGAATGGAGCTGCCCGTAGGTGTTCTCATTCTTGAGGACCCTATTATATGGCCCTATGCTTGGGATACCTAGACCTACTGCTTTGCGGAGCCGTAGGAGTGTGAGAGCTTGAGATTCCAATGGGTTGCAAAGATCAAGCCATTGTTGTGTAGACTTTTGTTTTTTTTTGTAGACTGCACAATTTTTGTTATGTATATATGGGAGAACACTTGACGTATGGGGAGGCTATAACCCCCTATAGTGGTCACTTTTGATTATGCCTCCTGACAGGGCTTGAAATGTTTGTTTGGATTCCCAGCTCATGTGTAAACGAGATTTTGTAAATGTTCATAGTAAAACACTAATTCTATATAATTTTTTGACTTCCTATCTTTACTTCCTTGGCTTAGTATTAATGTAATGATCTCTGATAATTGTTCCTTAATTGTTGTGATTTTCTTTTAAGTTCGCGTTTCCCCTATTCACCTTAATCGGGGGCGTGACATTTTTCATCCTCATTTTCTCACGTACATGCACTGTGTCGTTGCCCATTCCACCTTTACCCTCTTTTCTCATTTTTCTCTTGCAACACTCGGCCTTTCTCTCACTCTCTGTTTCTCGAGTGACCTCCGTACTCCACTTCTCCGTCAGGCCATCTCCCTCTTTCGCTCCCCTCCGTCGGACCGTTTCTCTCTTGCTCCAGCTGAGCAATGAACACTAGCAGCCAAGTATGGACTCTCACTTTCTGGGTTTCTTTGATATTAATTTCAATTAATTTCACTATATTTTGTTAAATTGTTGTTATTTTGGTGTTTTCTTTGTGATCCAGTGTGGAATTGTGGTTCAGATCTTGGGTTCCGAAATTGTTCTTTCATCTTTGTAAAAATTTGAAATTTTTTAGACTGTTTGGCTGGGTTTTTACTGTTTTAGTGTTTGGCTCTGTTTGGTTGCCGAGAAAATGTGTTTGGCTTTGTTTGTTTCTCTCTTTTTGTACTCGAGGTTGTAAACCATTTGCAAAGGCCGTTCAGTTTTTTTTTTTTTTTTCTTTGTTTCTGAGTGATTGCATCATTTGTATGATTAGGTGTATCTGGAGTAATGAAGATGAGTTTAGATTATTTCAATTTTAACTTCTTCTTTTTCCCTGTATTCTGCATATTTGTTGATGGACTTCTAGAGTGATGAAAACGAGCACCCTTCTAATAAGTTTTGTGATTTTGTTAAAAATGAGCCAACTTATGAAAAAAAAATGGGCTTATGTTAGGCCCAATACCTAAAATAAGCCCAAAAAATAATTTTCTTAAAAAACTGGTTATTGGATTGGGTACAAACCGGAACTTGTCGGTAACCAGAACCCGGTTCCCGGTTCCGATTGCCCAAAACCAATAACCGGGGTACCCCGATTCCAGTCCCTGATTTTGGCCAAAAACTGGAAAACCGGACCGGGTTGACACCCATAGCTATGGGTGTTAGTGAGGTATAATCCTTAACCTTTTCTTGTAGTTTATGTTTAATCCATGGGATTAGAAGCTTGAAAACTTATGGGTTTGTGAGAAATTGATTAGGTCCGAAAATTAGGGTTTGTACATTGGATTTTGGGGATTTTGTTATCATGTTGAAATCTCTAGTTCCTCTTATGATTTTAGTTTTACTCATTAGATTTGAAGCCTGAAATCTTGATGATTTGTAGGATTTGTGATTAGTTCAGGAATTATGATATTTTTAGTATGTAGCTAAATCCCTAAAACTAATGTTGGGCTTTCGTGTATATTGGATTGTTATACACTATTCAAACTCTAGGTTGTTAGATTAATGGATTAAAACTCCAATTTTTCTATTTGTGGAAATGTGGGCATAAACCCTAATTTTGTAGTTTGAATTAAATTTGGGGCTTGTAGTGTATGAATACTAGGATTGCTATTTGGAGGTGTTAATTATATTTAGAGTGTTAATTGACCATAGATTATTTTGGGATCCATGGAAGTTGGTGCTTATTGGGTTTAGGCAGTGGTGGAGCCACGTGGTACCCCCAAGGATTTTAATTTTTTTGTTTTTTAACCTATGGCACCCTAAAAGAAAAAAAAAAAAAAAAATTTACAATTTTACCTCCCCTTCGGCAAGCTCCCGCACCCCCATCCCTTCTCCTGTTCTCCAGTTCTCCCGCAGGTCCCGCACGGCGCACAGCTGTATACCCCCATCCCCATAACCCATTCAACCCAATCTGTTGACGGCAAATAAATTAGTCCCACCGAGAAAAAAATCGTTCCCTTTCTCAGTTTCTCACCGCTTCGGTGCTCTGTTAGTCCGTTAGGCCTCAATATCGAGTGAATTGACGGCCAAACACGCCAGCTGTAGACCTCAGTCAAATTTCTAGCTACAGCCTACAGGTAACCATGAAAGCAAAATGGATAAACTTAGTGCTTAACATTTTTATTTTCTTTCACTTTCTTCAAGTTTCTCTACAACCGAACAATATGATTCCCATGATTTAATATTGTCTTATTTCTTGTTAATTGTTAATTGTTATGCTTGATTCTGGTTGTGATTGTGTTATACACATTGTTTGTGATGTATTTAGGTATGATTTTCCATTATCCGTGAGTTCTTTGCACATGACTAAATATTTGTGCACACCACATGTTTGACAAAATGCCTAAGTGACATTCTTGAGCCACTTACCTTGATTCATGACTTGAATTGCTCTTGTTTATTGTCATTATGGTTTAAGCTTTGATTGTGAGGGATATAAGCATTTGTTTCCTTTTTTGGCCTTGCTCAAACTTAACACGCATCGCATGTTTGATGTAATATCTCAATGATGTGTAGTTGATCAAATTTCCCTTGTTTTTCTTGGAGTGATTATGGCCAGTGGCGAAGCACCCCCCTAAAAAAAAAAAAAATCTCTAAGACGCTCTCTCTCAGTCTCTCTGACTCTTAGTCTCTTCGTTCTTTGCTCTTTCTATCAAAGATTGTCAGATTCACAGGTAACTCCTTGTCTCCTCCTCCCTGGCTTCTCAATTGCTTTTGTAGTTTTATGTTCTAGTTTTAGATTTATATTTTGCTCCTTTTACAGAAAGAGGGTTTGGGAGAAAAGTTCAAATACTTTGGTGTTTTCTACAATTCAGTTAATTTGGCCCATTTGGGTCCAGCAGATTCTTAGGAAATCGAAATCAAAGACAGTCTCTCTATCTTCTCAGGTGAGTCACAACACTAGTAATTTCCTAAACCCTAAACTTTTGTGCTACATTTTTTATTCATCCCCTGTTCAAATTGTGGGTTTTAAACTTTAATGTTTATTTTGTTGCTTATATCCATATAAACTTTGATTAAACATTAATTAATTTCACTATTAATTTGAATGATTGAATAAACTTTAATATCCGTATGATTACTTATTTTGTTGTTTAATGTTTATAAACTTTGATTGTCTCTTACGAGGTTGTGATTTAACTTGAAAATTTTAGGTTCATGAATCATGTCAAAATTTAAAACTATCAATTCATTCTTCAAAAGGATAGAAGCCGACATTTCGAAAAGTAATACACGGTTTGAATCTAATGCCGAAACTTCAAATTGTCATCTTAAATCTCAAAGGGTTGAAGATGAAAAACATCATTTTGAATCTCCAATTGCGGAAACACAAGAGATTCATTTTAAATCATCCACACTCAATGTTAATGAAGTTAATGTTTCTTCTATTTCTATAGAGCGAGATCCAGGATTACGTCCTCCGATGTGGGACTATCCAGTCAATCGACGTGATGAAATAAGACGGGCTTATTTGAAAGATGGTCCAAATCGATTTATTCTTGCAAATTATCCATTTTCTGGACCAGAAAATCACCCTCGTCGCTTTCAAGCCTCTTGGTTCACACAATTTCCTTGGCTTGACTATTGTCATGCTAAGGATGCTGCATATTGTCTACCATGTTATCTTTTTACTATGAAAAGAGATGGACGTCCTGGATGGGATGTATTTACTATCCAGGGATTTAGAAATTGGAGAAAAGTTTATGAGGGAAAAAATTGTGACTTTTTGACTCATATTGGGGAGGATCCTTGTTTACCTCATAACAATGCTATGAAATCTTATGAGGATTTACGAAATCAATCACGACATATCGATAAAGTATTGAATGCACAAAGTATCGAACAAATTCAAAATAATCAACTACGTGCGAAAACTTCTATTGATGCTGTTCGGTGGCTTGCTTTTCAAGGATGTGCTTCTAGAGGTCATGATGAGACTCTGGATTCAAAAAATTGAGATAATTTTCTTGAGCTGATTAAGATTTTGGCATCATATAATGATAAAGTTGTTAGTGTTGTTTTGGAAAATGCTCCAAAATCTGCGAAGTATACTTCACATACAATTCAAAATGAGATTTTGCAAGTCATTGTAAGTAAAGTGCGAAAGAAAATTCGTGAAGATATTGGAGACTCTAAATTTTGCATCATTGTTGATGAGGCACGTGATGAGTTCTTAGAACAAATGACAATTGTTTTGAGATTTGTTGACAAAGATGGTTTTATACAAGAACGTTTCTTTGATATAGTTCATGTTAAAGATACATCGGCATTGACTCTAAAGAATGGAATATTTGATGTTCTCTCTCGTCATTGCCTTGATATTGAAAATATCCGTGGACAAGGATATGATGGTGCTAGTAACATGCGTGGTAAATGGAAGGGATTGCAAGCATTATTTCTTAAGGATTGTTCTTGTGCATACTATGTTCATTGTTTTGCTCATCGATTACGATTAGCATTAGTTGTTACATCTAGAGAGGTGTCTTTTGTTCATGTGTTCTTCACGAATTTGAACTTTGTTATCAATGTGGCCAGTGCTTCATGTAAACGTCATGATCAACTACAAGTTGTTCATGCAACACAAATTGCACATTTGGAAGCTATTGGTGAGCTTGAAACTGGAACAGGGGCTAATCAAATTAGCACTTTGAAACGAGCTGGTGATTCTCGTTGGGGTTCGCATTTTAATTTTATTTGTAGCCTAATAAGGTTGTTTGATGCTACTTGTACAATGCTTGAAGATGTTGGAAGAGAAGGAGGTACTTACTCTCAATGAGGAGATGCTAAGGCTGCTTATAAAATGCTTACATCCTTCGAGTTCATATTTATTTTACATTTAATGAAGGAAATCATGGGCATTACTGATGTTCTTTGTCAAGTTTTGTAGCAAAAATCTCAAGACATTTTGAATGCTATTAATTCAGTTTTTATTGCAAAAAAAACTTATCCAAAAGTTGGGAGATGATGGTTGGGATAATTTGCTTGAGAACATTGTCTCTTTCTCCAAGAAAGCTGAAATTGACATTCCGGATTTGAGTGCTCGTTATATTGAAGGTTGAGGTCGTAGTCAAAAGAATCACATTACATTGGAGCATCATTATCATTTTGATATATTCAATACTACTATCGAATTTCAATTGCAAGAGCTTGATAGTAGGTTTGGTGAAAAGACGATGGAACTTTTGATACTTAGCTCTGCTTTGAATCCAAAAGATGCTTATAAATCCTTTAAAATTGACGATATATGTATCCTTGCAGAGAAGTATTATCCTCTTGATTTTTCTGAGCAGGAGAAAATTAATTTGAGATATCAGTTGAGGTATTTTGAACTTGATGTGCTTACTGATCCGATATTACAAAATTTGTCTTCCATTACAGAATTATGCCAAGGATTGGCAAAGGCAAAAAAATCAAAGACATGATCTTATTGATAGATTGATTCGTTTTGTTTTGACTCTTCTAATGTGTACAACAACTACCGAACAAGCATTTTCAGCAATAAAAATTGTTAAAACATGACTTCGCAACAAAATAGAGGATGATTTTCTTGTAAATAGTTTAGTTCTCTATATTGAAAGGGAAATTGCTGAGTGTTTCGATTTAGATTCGATACTTGATGATTTTGTACTTCTAAGAGACCGTAAAGTGGTGTTCTAGACACTTCTTTCTTTTTTTTTTTTTTTTTTTTTTTTTTTGTATTTCTATCTTTTTGATATAGTGTTGACATGTTACATTTATAATATATCAATTTTAGCACATATTTATGAACTTTTATAGATATTTTTTGTGATGTATATATTGTGCGAATTACCAAATTTTTCGGGTGAATAAAATTTTTAGGACGCCAAAAAAATTTTAGTGGCACCCCTAATATAAAATAGTTGGCTCCGCCACTGGGTTTAGGTGCTAATATGTCATATGATAATTACAGTGATCATTGTAAATGTTTCTAAGCATTTTATATTGGGAGTAAGTTGCTGAATTAAATGGCTTGGGAAGAGAGTGATAATATTGCTAGATAAACTTCTTAGGCTGTTAATTGTTTTCGGATGATTCTAAAGTAATAAGATTATTAGAACCTTGGTGTTTTAGTGTAAAGCAGTTGATCAGAATAAGGCCTTAGTTGAGTTAATTATTAGAATTTTATAAGGGTCATATAAATCAAGCATGGTGGGGTTTGATGTCACTATAATGTGTTTGGCTAAGGATAGACGATGGTGGGACAGAGATTGGAGTTAAGATCCTTAGCAACTAAAGTGATGCATGATTGAAACTTGTAAACGAATTGATGACTAAGGTACTTTTTACCTCCGTTGTAGGAATTGTGAGTTAGATGCGCATTCAAAATAAGGATATACAATGTCAGGTAAGGGAACACAACACTAAAAATCCCAACAGATTTTATTATAAACTTTTGGAAAAATGTCGGGGATTTTATAAATCATCTACTTACATGATTTGAAATTACACTTCCTTTCATATTTTAATGACAAGTTTTATTCAATTATATGTCATGGTTTAAGAATTCTACGTATTACAATTACCTCATCTATATGAGTTATGCATGAATACGATTTTGAATGAAAGAAGCTCACAAGGTTTCATGGCATATTATACAATTATAGATGAGCTTATAAGATCATATGAACTATTACATGTGCATTCATGTTTATAAATGTTTAACCCGAGACACTACTATAGTCACGAATAGTACCAGATTGCTTGGGTAGCATGGCAAGCACACTGAAGGATAGTTACAAGAAGGTGTGTGCTATCGGCCGGGCGGCCTTCACCTAGGGAAAGTTTCCAACCCTGTAGCTCTCCCCTATGACAACAGGATGGGCCTATAGGTCTTTCGAGGTGAGCCAATATGCGTTGCTCATGGTAAAATTGTGGTTATGGGTCAAAGGGTAAAACAACTTTTGAAAGAAAAGTAAAATAAAGTGCCTACTCATTTTATAACTAGCTATTCTTGATTTAATTGTTAATCATTTTATTAATTATTATTGTGCATGAGATTATGGCAAAAAAAATCTGCATAGTATGTTTTATAGCATCTTGGTGTTGTGGTTACTTACTGAAT
>NC_081547.1:12323179-12326421 GCF_901000735.1 Corylus avellana | reverse complement strand
GAACATATGGTACGAGAAATTTCTATTTTTAATAAGAATATGTTACAATTTCTCCTAGTCGCTCTACCTCTAAAACTTGGGACTTTACACGAACTCACGCTTGGTTTCGGTCCCCCACGCCATACCAAATTCCTGCTCTGGGATCCACCTACACACGCGTCACGTAAGATTGCAACCCGTGACTTCACTTGTATGTGCCACACTGGATCGTAACCTTGTGGTTCCACCATCTTATGTCACCCTAGATTGCAACCCGCGACCCCACCTACACTTGCGCCACACCAGATCACATCCCTTATGTGTAGCTGGATATGCCACATTGGATTGCGCCCCTAAGGTCCTACATCCATTTTGCTATGTGCATCACACTAGATCACGACCCCTTCAGCCCAAGTTCACTAGCCTTATGGTGTTTCCATCCACATTAGATCCGAATCCGTGAAAAAAATAAAATAAAGAAGGAAAAAGAAAAAAAAAAAAAAAAAGAAACAGTCCAAGTGGACCTCATCACGCGCGCCACGCTCGAGTCAAGTTCGGTGCGCCAATGAGATAACCGCCTAAGATGGCTCATTTATTTTGGTTTTCAGCTTGTAGTCGGCCTCTTTTTTGAAGTTTTGCCTGTTGTTGGGTTTTTGGTCTGGTGCGAGCCTGTTTATTTTGGATTTTTGGCTTGTTGCCAGCCCCTTTTAGAGTTTGGCCCATGTTGACCCCTTCGTTGGATTTTGGCCCAAGTTAGCCCTAACCCATTATCGGCCCTTCCAATTGTATTTGGCCCAAGTGAGCCCTACATTCACCAACTAGCCACTTGCTGTCGTCGTTGGCCTCCCGCCAGCCTATGTTCCTCCGGTAGTGTTCGTCGTCAGTCTTCACCATTGGCCTAAAACATGTTTTCGGCCCATTCCTTGCCTCCGCCGCCACTGCCATCATCATCCTTGTTTCTGATTTCAAACTTAAGGTTCCAAAAAATTATACCTTCAGTTTGAGGGGAGATGTTAAAATATACGGAAAATATATAATATTTTCCATATATATTCAATACTAGGTTAATACCAAATATTCTCTATTTATGGGTTGATTGTAATTAAATATTGGGATTGTAATCAAATAAAAGAGTTTGATTACTATATTTGTATTTATGCAATACCCTATAAATAGAGACATTTGTATTGTAGACAAATCAAATTAATGACCACAATGTAGTCTTTAGGGCTATTCCTAGAGGTGGACATAGGTAGGGTTGGGCGTCGGTAGAAATTTTTTTTTTTTGCCCAAATGTCGGTAAAGTAAGAAATTTCACCAACTTATTCTGCCAAATTTTTGTCTCGACATTGATAGGTGGACGGTAAAGTCGGTTGGTAAAGTCGGTAGGTAAAGTCGATATGTGAAAAAATTGAAAATTATCGGCGTCGATAAAGTTGGTTCGGTTAACAAATTTTATTTCGCCTACGGAACTGAATTTGTCGAAAGAAAAAAAAAATGTTTTGCCTACCGCCCATTGGTGAATCGATGTCGGTAGAAGTCGATCGGCTGTTGGTCGGTAGGCGGTCGAAAGTCGGTAAGCAGTGAATTTACCCAGGCCTAGAAGTAGGTGTCTAACACCGAACTACCTGTAAATTCTTTGTCTTCTCTTTCTCTCTCTTGCTTCCACTTATTTCCGCCTCATCATTATTTTAACATTAATCGATGTAAATGTTTTTCAACAAACTCAGCATATCACAATATAAATTGCAAAGTTCTAAAAATCCATAAAAAACTTAACTCTTTTTATTGTACGATTCATGACCCAACAATAAAAGATTATTTGACAAATAAATTAAATTAACACAAATTTGAGTTAAAATAATTGAAAAATCTTTCAATCAAAATATTTTCACTTCCAATTCTTACACAGGAAATTAAGCTCTTCTTGTGATAAATGAATTAATTATCAATTTTTTTTTTTTTACACAACAAAATATTTAGTTTTCTACTCAAGAATTGATTTCCTCTTTGCGAATTACATGCCATAGAATCTGAAAGTATTTGACTTCTTATAAGTTTAAATACTATTGTTATGATCATAATCAAAATATTTGTGCAACCATCATAATCATCTTTTAAGATTGTTGGAAATAATTTTGGATGGTGCACAAAATTATTTTTAAAATAAAATAATACCAATAAAATAAATAAAATACAAGAGATGAAAAGTGGGTTATGAAAATATCTCACAATGCTCTCGGATCACACAAGAGCGAAATTCATTTTAGCAGTATTAGGGCCAAAACTAGACATGTACAGCGCTTATCCCAATAAAGTCAAGCCTTTTTCCTCCTACTACAAGAAGGGATGTCATATTTGCTGATGGGCTCATGATGTTGACTTAGGAACGAATTATCTAAGTGCACCCTCTATGTCGGTTACTGCTAGTTTCGTTGTCTTTAAAGGTTGATTCGTGTATCACAGAGTATATAACTCAGTGCGATCGGATCTCTTAACACGCAACATCCCAGGATTAGATTATAGTGTCTACCTTCGTTAATGATGCACTTCTAAAAACAAAAACTAATAGAACAAACCCAGTTGTCAAATTGGATGCGAGACTTCAAATATTTTTTTTATAAAAAAGCAAATAATATAGCATATGGCTTTATGCCTTGAAACAAGTATTTTAAAACATTTTAAAACACATTATATATATATATTTTGGTAAAGTTTACATACTCCATCAAATTACTACCCAAATGACAGTGTCCCCCCAAAATTTCAATTGTGACACAAGGCTAGAAAAAAAGATAAAAGTGACCCTCTAGATTTTTCAATAAGACAAAACTAACCCTATAAATTTTTTTTTTAAAAAAAATTAAATATGATTTTTTTTTTTAATTTAATTTAATTTTTTAATTTTTAATTTTTAAATTTTTTAATAAAGCTTATGACCTTTTTTTTTAAATTTTTTGACATGTTCACACAAGAGGAGGGAAAGGGATTCAAACTATTGACTTCTGCTTCATTAAGTGTGATTCCAGCCGATTTAACTACCTCTTGAGAACCAATACTTATAGTCCAGTTTTTATGGCCAATTCTTATAGTCCAAGTAGTAAGCGTATAAAAAAAATGTGTTTACAAATGGTCATAAATGTTTAAGAAATTCAATGCAAACGGTCAACAAGAAATTCAATGCATAGCTTAAAGTCAAAGAAAAATAATTAATAACGTAAAAAAGTGTTCGCAAGACACAATAGCTATGTTTGGCAAGAGCC
>NC_081547.1:12319023-12323079 GCF_901000735.1 Corylus avellana | reverse complement strand
GGAAGGCATGTCCGGACCGAGCATGCAATCAGCATTCTAGAAATGCTGTCTAGTCTTGATCAACAGCTCCGATCGATGGGCGTTTGTAGTCCGATTGAGCTGATATTTTGTAGAGACGTTCAAAACACATGAATTTACATTATGAACGGTGGAGATTGGATTATGAGCATTCTATATCAGTGTTTGAACCTGTGAACAGTAGCCTCTGCATTTTGGAAATGAATTAAGCCAACACAAGAACTAACAAATATGTTACAATTGCTCCCAGTCGCTCTACCTCTAGAACTTAGGGCTTTACATGAACTCATGCTCGGTTTTGGTTCTTCACACCACACCAAATCCATGCTCTGGAATCCACCTGCACACGTGTCACGTAAGATTGCAGCCCGCGACTTCACTTGTATGTGCCACGCAGGGTCGTAACCTTGCGGTTCCACCATCTTATGTCACCTTAGATCGCAACCCACGACTCCACCTGCACTTACGCCACACCAGATCACACCCCTTAGGTGTAGCTGGATATACCACATTGGATTGCGCCCCTAACGTCCTACATCCATTTTGCTGTGTGCATCACACCAGATCACGATCCCTTTAGCCCAAGTTCACTAGCCTTATGCTGTTTCCACCCACATTAGATCCGAAAAAAAAAAAAAAAAAAAAAAAAAAAAAAAAAAAAAAGCAGTCCAAGTGGGCCTTATCATGTGCACCACGCTCGAGTCAAGTTCGGTGCGCCAACTTGATAACCGCCTAAGATGGCTCATTTCTTTTGGTTTTCAGCTTGTAGTCAGCCCCTTTTTTGAAGCTTTGACTGTTGTCTGGTTTTTGGCCTGGTGTGAGCCTATTTATTTTGGATTTTTGGCCCGTTGTCAGCCCCGTTTAGAGTTTGGCCCATGTTGACCCCTTTGTTGGATTTTGGCCCAAGTTAGTCCTAACCCATTGTCGGCCCTTCCAATTGTATTTGGCTCAAGTGAGCCCTGCATTCACCAATTAGCCACTTGTTGTCGTCGTTGGCCTCCCGCCAGCCTATGTTCCTCTGGTAGTGTTTATCATCAGTCTTCACCATTGGCCTCAGACATGTTTACGGCTCATTCCTTGCCTCCTCTGCCGCAGTTATCATCATCCTTGTTTCTGATTTCAAACTTAAGGTTCCAAAAAATTATACCTTGAGTTTGAGGAGAGATGTTAGAATATATGAAAAATATATAATATTTTTCATATATATTCAATAGTAGGTTGATACCAAATATTCTCTATTTATGGGCTGATTGTAATCAAATACTGGGATTGTAATCAAACAAATGAGTTTGATTACTATACTTGTATTTATGCAATACCCTATAAATAGAGATATTTGTATTGTAGACAAATCAAATTAATGACCACCATGTAGTCTCTAGGGCTATTCCTAGAGGTGGACGTAGGTAGGGTTGGGCGTCGGTAGAAAAATTTTTGTTTCGCCAAAATGTCGGTAAAGTCAAAAATTTCACCATAGTCTGCCAAATTTTTGTCTTGACACCGATAAGCAGTCGATAAAGTCGGTTCGGTAAAGTTGGTATGTGAAAAAAGAAAATTATTGGCGAAGTCGGTCGGTAAAGTCGGTTCGGTTTAACAAATTTTATTTCGCTTACTAAACCGAATTTGTCGAAAGAAAAAAAAATGTTTCGCCTACTGCCCATTGGTTAATTGGTGTTGGTAGATGTCGGTCAGCTATCGGTCGGTAGGCCGTCGAAAGTTGGTAAGCGGTGAATTTGCCCAGGCCTAGAAGTAGGTGCCTAATACCGAACTACTTGTAAATTCTTTGTATTCTTCTTCTCTCTCTTGCTTCCAGTTATTTCCGCCTCATTATTATTTTAACATTAATCGATGTAAATGTTCTCCAACAAACTTAGCATATTTCAATAGAAATTAAAAAGTTCTAAAAATCCATAAAAAAAACTTACATTACCTAACAATAAAAGATTATTTGACAAATAAATTAAATTAACACAAATTTCAGTTAAAATAATTGAAAAATCTTTCAATCAAAATATTTTCACTTCCAATACTTACACATGAAATTAAGCTCTTTTTGTGATAAATGAATTAATTATCAGATTTTATTTTTTACACAACAAAATATTTATTTTTCTACTCAAGAATTGATTTCCTCTTTCTCGTATGCGAATTACATGCTGTAGACTTTGAAAGTATTTGACTTCTTATAAGTTTAAATAATATTGTTATGATCCTAATCAAAATATTTGTGCAACCATCAGAATTATCGTTTAAGATTGCTGGAAATAATTTTGGTTGGTGCACAAAATTATTTTTAAAATAAAATAATATCAATAAAATAAATAAAATATATGAGATGAAAAATTGATTATGGAAATATCTCACAATACTATCAAATCACACAAGAGTGGATTCATTTTAGCAGTATTGGGGCCAAAACTAGACATGTACAGTGCATATCCCAAGAAAGTCAAGCCTTTTCCTCCTACTACAAAGAAGGGATGTCATATTCGCTGATGGGCTCCAGATGTTGACTTAGGAATGAATTATCCAAGTGCACCCTTCGTTTCTCTTACAGCTGGTGTCGTTGTCTTTGAAAGTTTGATTCATGCATCCCAGAATATATAACTTGGTGCGATTGAATTTCTTGACACGCAACCTCTTAGGATTAGACTATAGTGTCTACTATTGTTAATGATGCACTTCCAAAAATAAAGACTAATAGAACAAACCCAAATGTCAAACTGGATTTGAGACTTCAAATATTTTTTTGTAAAAAAACTAATAATATAGCATATGGCTTTATGCCTTGAAACAAGTATTTTAAAACACATTATACTTATTGGAAAGAAAAGAAGTGATCTCTCTCTCGAATTAATTTATTACACATGAAATTAAACTCTTGTGATAAATGAATTAATTATCAAATTTTATATTTTACACAACAACATATTTATTTTTCTACTCAAGAATTGATTTCCTCTTTCTCGTAAGCGAATTACATGCCGTAGACTTTGAAAGTATTTGACTTCTCATAAGTTTAAATACTATTGTTATGATCCTAATCAAAATATTTGTGCAACCATCAGAATTGTCCTTTAAGATTGTTGAAATAATTTAGGATGGTGCACAAAATTATTTTTAAAATAAAATAATTCCAATAAAATAAATAAAATACAAGAGATGAAAAATGGATTATGGAAATATCTCACAATGCTATCGAATCACACAAGAGCATATTCATTTTAGCAGTATTGTGGCCAAAACTAGACATGTACCGCGCATATCCCAAGAAAGTCAAGCCTTTTTCCTCCTACTACAAAGAAGGGATGTCATATTCGCTGATGGGCAGTGATGTTGACTTAGGAAGGAATTATCCAAGTGCACCCTCCGTGTCTCTTACTGCTAGTCTCGTTGTCTTTAAAAGTTTGATTCATGCATCCCAGAATATATAACTCGGTGCGATCGAATTTCTTGACATGCAACCTGTTAGGATTAGACTATAGTGTCTACTATTGTTAATGATGCACTTCAAAAAATAAAGACTAATAGAACAAACCCAATTGCTAAACTGGATGTGAGACTTCAAATATTTTTTTGTAAAAAAGCTAATCATATAGCATATGGCTTTATGCCTTGAAACAAGTATTTTAAAACACAATATACTTATTGGAAAGAAAAGAAGTGATATCTCGTGCGCACGCGCGTGCACACACACATATCAGATTAATTTATTACACATGAAATTCAGCTTTTCTTGTGATAAATGAATTAATTATCAGATTAATTTATGGGTAAAGTCAACATACCCCCCTCAAACTATCACCCAATTGACAATATCTCCCCTAAACTTTCAATTGCGACAATGTACCCCCCAAACTACCAAAACATTATCAATATTCCCCCCAAAGCAGGCAAAAAGATCAAAATACCCTTATATATTTCTCAATATGACAAAAATACCCCATAAATTTAAAAAATAATAATAATTTTTTTTTTAAAACGAAAATTTTAATTTTTTTTTAAAAAAATATATATATTTTTTAAAACGAAAATTTT
>NC_081547.1:12316237-12318923 GCF_901000735.1 Corylus avellana | reverse complement strand
GTTTGTGCTTACTTTTTTTATATAATATCGCATCTATGGTTTTAACCACAAGATTGTCAAATCTTTTTGCAAGTTGATTGTCAAAATCTTTTTATTTTTTGACATTTTCGCACAAGAGGGGGAGAAGGATTCGAATTAGTGACCTCCACTTCATTAAGTGTGGTCTCATTCAATCAAGCTACCTCTTGAGGACTGATTGTCAGAATCTTAATTGAGTACTATTTTGGTAATATCAAACTCTAAATTTATTACATTCCCCAATTTTTATCTAGAGAATAACTTTTATCGGATATTCTCGAAAAAATCAAACTTTTTGTGTCTATTAATAATAAATTGAGACATCAGCCTAAAACAATAAATCAAATTTTTTATCACTTATGGACTAAAAAGCCCTTCCCGTTTATCTATTGTCTCTCATCTCTCCTTGCCCCTAAGCTCTGTTTGGTATTGGCCTTTGACTTTTGGCTCTCCTGTAGTAAGATTTTATATATATATATATATATATATATATATATATATTTGGTATGAAAAAAATTTGTTTTGTAGTAATTTTTATATTTAAATAATAATAATAAATAATTTATATAATATAAAAAGTAAAAATTTTAGAAGTTGAATTTTAAATAAATAGCATTATAGGCCAATTTTTTGGCATTGGCCAAACATACCTATTTTTCTCTCTCTCTCTCTCTCGTTTTTATCAATATCTCCGAGAATCTTACAGCCCATGAAGCGGAAAAGCTTCAAGATGCTGCCAAATCACGAAATCAACATAAACCAATGGGCGATAGACATTTAAAAAGCTTAGTACAATGACTCAATGAGAAAGGAAAAAAAAATTGATTTTCTTTAAATATTTCAAACAGTTTGGCAAGGCTTTTCCAAAATACGATGTGTCTACGTCCAAATGTGTCTTGCGAACACTTTTTTACGTTATTAATTATTTTTCTTTGACTTTAAGCTGTGCATTGAATTTCTTGTTGACCGCTTGCATTGAATTTCTCAGACATTTATGACCATTTGTAAACACTTTTTTTTTATACGTTTACTACTTGGACTATAACAATTGGTCATAAGCTTTATTAAAAAAATTTAAAAAAAATACAAATTTTCGTTTAAAAAAAAATATTTTAAAAAAGTCGTTTTAATTTTTTATTTTTAATTTATAGGGATAGTTTTGTCTTATTGAAAAATTTATAGGGGCGCTTTTATCTTTTTTTAAGCCTCAGGAGACATTGTCATAATTGAAAATTTAGAAGAATATTGCCATTTGAGTAGTAGCTTAATGACAGTATGTAGCCTTTACCAAAAAAAAAATTTATACCATAACACATATATGCGTTATTTATATATATATATATATATATATATGTGTGTGTGTGTGTGCGCGCGCGCGCGTGCACGCGCGAGAGAGAGAGATCACTTCTTTTCTTTCCAATACGTATAATGTGTTTTAAAATACTTGTTTCAAGGCATAAAGTCATATGCTATATTATTAGCTCTTTTACCAAAAAAAATATTTGCAGTCTCACATCCAATTTGACAATTGGGTTTGTTCTATTAGTCTTTGTTTTTGAAAGTGCGTCATTAATAAAAGTAGACACTATAATCTAATCCTAGGAGGTTGCATGTCAAGAAATCCGATCCAACCGAGTTATATATTCTGGGATGCATGAATCAAACTTTTAAAGACAATGACACTAACAGTAAGAGACACGGAGGGTACACTTGGATAATTCGTTCCTAAGTCAACATCACGAGCCCATCAGCGAATATGACATCCCTTCTTTGTAGTAGGAGGAAAAATGCTTGACTTTCTTGGGATATGTGCCATACATGTCTAGTTTTAGCCCCAATATTGCTAAAATGAATTCTACTCTTACATGATCCGATAGCATTGTGAGATATTTTCATAATCTATTTTTCATCTCTTGTACTTTATTTATTTTATTGATATTATTTTATTTTAAAAATAATTTTGTACACCATCCAAAATTATTTCCAACAATTTTAAAGGATTGTTATGATGGTTGCACAAATATTTTGATTAGAATCATAACAATAGTATTTAAACTTATGAGAAGTCAAATACTTTCAAAGTCTACGGCATGTAATTCGCATACTAGAAAGAGGAAATCAATTCTTGAGTAGAAAAATAAATATTTTGTTGTGTAAAAAATAAAATCTGATAATTAACTAATTTATTACAAGAAGAGCTTAATTTCATGTGTAATAAATTAATCTGATATATATATATGGGAAAAGTCCACATACCCCCCTCAAACTACCACTCCATTGACAATGTTCC
Source organism: Corylus avellana (assembly GCF_901000735.1). Classification (NCBI taxonomy): domain Eukaryota; kingdom Viridiplantae; phylum Streptophyta; class Magnoliopsida; order Fagales; family Betulaceae; genus Corylus; species Corylus avellana. The sequence continues at coordinate 12,316,615 of NC_081547.1, read as the reverse complement.
CCCCAAATTTTCAATTGCGACAATGTGCCCCTCAAACTACCAAAATATTGTCAATGTACCCCTCAATGACGAAACTACCCTTCGTAAAATTTTAAAAAAAAAATACTAAAATTTCTGGAAAAACCTAAAATAAAATAAAAAAAAAATCTTTTTATAAGAAAAAAAAAATTAAAAAATTTTTATTTTTCTTTTATAAAAATTGAAAAAATTTCGTTTGTTTTTTTGTTTTGTTTTTTAAAAAGTTTTCTTTTATACTTTTAAAATAAAAATTTCTGTTTAAAAAAAAAAAATTAAAATATTTTCGTTGAAAAAAAAATCTAAAAAAATAAAAATAAAAAATAGTGTTTTTTAAATAAAGATTTCCGTTTTAATATATAT
>NC_081547.1:12313093-12316137 GCF_901000735.1 Corylus avellana | reverse complement strand
ATTAATTATCAGATTTTATTTTTTACACAACAAAATATTTATTTTTCTACTCAAGAATTGACTTCCTCTTTCTCGTATGCGCAATACATGCCGTAGACTATGAAAGTATTTGACTTCTCATAAGTTTAAATACTATTGTTATGATTCTAATCAAAATATTTGTGCAACCATCATAATTGTCCTTTAAGATTGTTGGAAAGAATTTTGTATGGTGCACAAAATTATTTTTAAAATAAAATAATACCAATAAAATAAATAAAATACAAGAGATGAAAAATGGATTATGAAAATATCTCACAATGCTATCGGATCACATAAGAGTGGAATTCATTTTAGCAATATTGGGGCTAAAACTAGACATGTTCGGCACATATCCCAAGAAAGTCAAGCCTTTTTCCTCCTACTGCAAAGAAGGGATGTCATATTCGATGATGGGCTCGTGATGTTGACTTAGGAATGAATTATCCAAGTGCACCCTCCGTGTCTCTTACTGCTAGTGTCATTGTCTTTAAAAGTTTGATTCATGCATCCCAGAATATATAACTCGGTTGAATCGGATTTCTTCACACAAAACCTCCAAGGATTAGATTATAGTGTCTACTTTTGTTAATGATACATTTCAAACAATAAAGACTAATAGAATAAAACCAATTGTCAAACTGGATGTGAGACTTCAAATATTTTTTTGTGAAAAAGCTAATAATATAGCATATGGCTTTATGCCTTGAAACAAGTATTTTAAAACACATTATACTTATTGGAAAGAAAAGAAGTGATATCTCGTGCGCGCGCGCGCGCACACACATATTAGATTAATTTATTACACATGAAATTCAGCTTTTCTTGTGATAAATGAATTAATTATCAGATTAATTTATGGGTAAAGTCCACATACCCCCCTCAAACTATCACCCAATTGACAATGTTCCCCCAAAACTTTCAATTGCAACAATGTACCCCCCAAACTACCAAAACATTGTCAATATTCCCTCCAAAGCTAGCAAAAATATCAAAATGCCCTTATATATTTCTAAATATGACAAAAATACCCCTTAAATTAAAAAAATAATAATAATAATTTTTTTAAAGAACAAAAATTTTAATTTTTTTTTAAAATATATATATTTTAAAACGGACATTTTTATTTAAAAAACACTATTTTTTATTTTGATTTTTTTTCTATATGTTTTAAAAAACAATTTTTTTTAAACGAAAATATTTTAATTTTTTTTAAAAAAGGGAAATTTTTGTTTAAAAATTATAAAAGAAAACATCTTAAAAAAGAAAACAAAAAAACAAACGAAAATTTTTCAATTTTTATAAAAGAAAAATCAAAATTTTTTAATTTTTTTCATATAAAATAATTTTTTTTATTTTAGGTTTTTCCAGAAATTTTAGTATTTTTTTTTTATTTTACTAAGGGTAGTTTCGTCATTGAGAGATACAATGACAATATTTTGGTCGTTTGAGTGGTACATTGTCGCAATTGAAAGTTTGAGGGGGACATTGTCAATTGAGTAGTAGTTTGATGGGGGTATGTGGACTTTTCCATATATATATCAGATTAATTTATTACACATGAAATTAAGCTCTTCTTGTAATAAATTAATTAATTATCAGATTTTATTTTTTACACAACAAAATATTTATTTTTCTACTCAAGAATTGATTTCCCCTTTCTCGTATGCGAATTACATGCCGTAGACTTTGAAAGTATTTGACTTCTCATAAGTTTAAATATTATTGTTGTGATTCTAATCAAAATATTTGTGCAACCATCAGAATTATCCTTTAAGATTGTTGGAAATAATTTTGGATGGTGCACAAAATTATTTTTAAAATAAAATAATACCAATAAAATAAATAAAATACAAAAGATGAAAAATGGATTATGAAAATATTTCACAATGCTATCGGATCACATAAGAGTGGAATTCATTTTAGCAATATTGGGGCTAAAACTAGACATGTACATCGCATATCCCAAAAAAGTCAAGCATCTTTCCTCCTACTACAAAGAAGGGATGTCATATTCGCTGATGGGCTCGTGATGTTGACTTAGGAACGAATTATCCAAGTGCACCCTCCGTGTCTCTTACTGCTAGTGTCATTGTCTTTAAAAGTTTGATTCATGCATCCCAGAATATATAACTTGGTTGGATCGGATTTCTTGATACGCAACCTCCTAGGATTAGATTATAGTTTCTACTTTTGTTAATGATGCACTTCAAAAAATAAAGACTAATAGAACAAACCCAATTGTCAAACTGGATGTGAGACTTCAAATATTTTTTTGTAAAACAGCTAATAATATAGCATATGGCTTTATGCCTTGAAACAAGTATTTTAAAACACATTATACTTATTGGAAAGAAAAGAAGTGATATCTGGTGCGCACGCGCGCACACACACATATCAGATTAATTTATTACACATGAAATTCAGCTTTTCTTGTGATAAATGAATTAATTATCAGATTAATTTATGGGTAAAGTCCATATACCCTCCTCAAACTATCACTCAATTGACAATGGCCCCCCAAAACTTTCAATTGCGACAATGTACGCCCCAAACTACCAAAACATTGTCAATATCCCCCCCAAAGCTAGCAAAAAGATCAAAATGCCCTTATATATTTCTCAATATGACAAAAATACCCCTAAAATTTTAAAAAATAATAATAATTTTTTAAAAAAACGAAAATTTTAATTTCTTTTAAAAATATATATGTATTTTTTTAAATGGAAATTTTTATTGAAAAAACACTATTTTTTATTTTTATTTTTTTAGATTTTTTTTTTCTATATGTTTTGAAAAACAATTTTTTTTTTTTTAAACGAAAATATTTTTATTTTTTTTTAAACGGAAATTTTTATTTAAAAATTATAAAAGAAAACTTTTAAAAAAACAAAACAAAAAAACAAACGAAAAGTTTTCAATTTTTATAAAAGAAAAATCAAAATTTTTTTAATTTACTTTGCTTATAAAAATATTTTTTTTCTTTTAGGTTTTTCCCGAAATTTTAGTTTTTTTTAATTTTTTTA
>NC_081547.1:12288910-12312993 GCF_901000735.1 Corylus avellana | reverse complement strand
TATAAAATTATTACAAACAATTTTTTTTTTCTTATTTTTTTCATACCATATATATATATATATATATATATATATATCACATTAATTAAGTCTTACTGCAGGAGAGCCGAAAGTCAAAGGCCAATACCAAACAGAGCTTAGGGGTAAGTAGAGGTGAGAGTCAATAGGTAAATGGGGAGGGCTTTTTAGTCCTTAAGTGATAAAATAATTTGATTTGTTGTTTTAGGCTGATGTATCAATTCATTATTAGTAGGCACGAAAAGTTTGATTTTTGTGAGAACATCCAATAAAAGTTATTCTCTTGATAAAAATTGGGGAATGTAATAAATTGACAGTTCAATATTACCAAAACAGTACTCAATTAAGTTTCTGACAATCAACTTGCAAAAAGATTCTGACAATCTTGTGGTTAAAACCATAGATGCGATATTTATATAAAAGAGTTGAAATTTTCGGTAGCATGGGTCATCTCAGCCTCTGTCAAATTTGATGCGGCCAATTTTTTTTTTTTTTTTTTTAATTGAGAAGAGAGATATTAAAGAAAAATTTAAATTTAAAATATTAGTACTAAATTTAAAGTATTAGTACTAAATTTAAGGTATTAGCACTAAATTTAGAATGATCGAATCTCTTTTAGGTGATATAAATTCTTAAAAGATTAACCTTTCACCTCTAGATTTTAATTTTGAATTCAAAAACAAATTTTAAGGCTTTAAAAATTAAATATTAATTTATAAAAATTGAACTAACCAAAAAAATAAATACAAAAATTTTTTTTATTATTTTTTTTAATATATGTCTGGCGCTAGAGGCAGCCGCATAACAGTACTCTATATAAAAAAAAAAAGTAAGCACAAACCCATTAAGAAAAAAAAGAGAAGAGAGGAAAATATAAATAAATTTGACTTTGCAATAATAACCCTTGTCTGAACATGCAATAAATGCAAAATTAAGGGTGCAAAGATGAAAGACCTAAGTAATATCACATGGTATTAAATTATTAATGGGAGGATAGGTGGGGAAAAAGTGGTAAGACAAAGAATTACAGGTGAAGTAGAAAGAAAATCTGTGGGCGCCGTTGGGGTTGAATTGAATTTTAGTGAAACAAAGAAAGAAAGAACCAAAGAAGGAAAGAAGGTTCGAGGGACGAAGCCGACAATCAAAAGAGTCGGGTTAGGTGGCTCATAGAGAAAGTGCCAAATCCCAGTTTTCGAACCACACGTCGTCTGCCTTTGCATTGATTCGTACCAAAAAAGTAAAATCAACCCTAGGTCCCTAACTTTGCATCGCATCGGACCGCTTCAACGACTATATAAAGCGCGATAAACGATGCGGAAAATCGTTAGCAACACGGCAAGTAGGAAGCTTGGCCTCCTCCGTCATCTCGCTGCTTCCCACTCACGTTTCCTTGCTTCTACTCCTGTTCTTGATCTACTTTCTACCATGCCTTCCGCTAATCCCTCCGCTCCTGCTCTCTCCCTCGATACCATTAACCCCAAGGTATTCTTTTTCCACCTTCCTTCTCGGATTTACTGTCTGATTGCTTTTTCTCTACGTATACATGGTTGAAAGGTTTCTGATTTCCGTCTTTCTTCATCTGGGTCTGTCACTGCCCTGTAGTTTTTTCTTTTTCTCTCTCTTTTTTTGTTTTGTTTTGTTTTTTTTTTTTAATTTTTTGGTGGGGGTGCGGTGGAGGGTTGGGGGTGCCTGTCACGTTCGGATTAATCAATGTATTTCCTTGTTTGATGATTATTTCGTTATTTTATCTGCTTTATTATTCTTCATCTGTATCTGGACATCTCTTTCTGTTGATCACTTTTTGGTGATTGCGGTACTATTTTGCTCTAGTACCCTTGTAAGCCTTAATATTCTATTATTGGACCATGAATTCGGTATCGCTTTCTGTTTAGTAATCCTTCTCCTTTAGTCTTGTAAGGCTTATTCTTAAATATAATATATTCGGTCATGGTGTGTTTATCCTTCAAAAGTAAATTGCGAATTTAGTTTTTTTATCTGATGATTTGAGAGGAGTTCGCTTTCTGCAGCTAATTTAGTGGCTTTTTACTGGGTAGAACGCTTCTGTTGAACTTAAGCACCATGACTCTGGACAGATTTTTAATATATATCGAATGACTCTTGGACCTGTCCAGGAGCCGTTTGCAATTGTAGTTGAGGATATTTTAGTCTTATTTTAGACTAAGCTGAATGTAAAAGCACCATCTCTTCTTTACTTTTCTTATTTTGACTTTTTCTAAAAATTTTCAATTTCAACTAATCCATGGGTTTGGGAAATACGGATTGATGAGTGAATGAATAAGAAAGCCTCACTCTTTTTATTCTCAGTGTTAATTTTTAAATATTATTGATTTTTTTTTTTAATAATTAAGATTTTCTATTAAAGAGAATAATTTGGAAACGTGGATTGCATTTAAATCACCAAAAGCTTAATCTGATAGGAAGAGATGAATTTAATCATTTCATTTATATTTTAACACTTACTCTCACGTGTAAACTTAAATTCCTCTTTAATTGGTGAGGCCCAACAATATGTGGAATATTTAGTTAAAATGAGAGGTGGAAGGTGAATAACATAACATAGACTTGGTTCAAACTACCTTTGCTGTGATAGTAAGTTAAATTTTTACTTATCCTAACAGTTTAAGTTAATTGGACATTTGAATGATTATTCCATTAGAAAGAAGGAATTGCCTTTCTTAAGAATGGAAGAAGGTGGAATAAAATAGTCTTGGTGTTAAAGTATACATATACTTTGACACTTGGAATAGCCATTCCTTTATGGGCCAATGGGAATGGCTATTTCAATGCTATTTCATTCGTCTTCTTCCATTTCCTATAAGAGCTATTCCTTTTTTCTAATGGAATATCCATCATGTGTACCAAATGTAACCTTAATTTATATTCTAAGAATAACTGCAAGTGGAATAATTTTCTGTGTTGGAGTCCCAAAATGATTAAGGAGAGAACTGGGAAAAATGCAATAAGAGTGCCAAAGATAATGAGTTTTCTTGTTTAGTGCATGCTAGATGTGAAAACATGTTCTCTGCTGGATATGATCACTCACTGCTAAGCCTCTCTTTTCCCAGGTTCTCAAATGTGAGTATGCTGTCCGTGGTGAAATTGTCACCCTCGCGCAGGTAATATGACTACCCATATTGCTTACAACTATTTCAGCACGGTTTTTGATCCTTTTTTTTATCTGAGAATCCTGTGTTGTGCTCCTGTCACAGAGGTTACAACAAGAGTTACTGGCTAAACCAGGCTCTCATCCCTTTGATGAGGTATGTTTCTTGTCTCTGACTATCATTTAGAACGACCATTTCTTTGCTTAGGTATGACATGTTTCGCTGCCTGTGGTCAGGCTTTTTTTCCTTGCCGTAACTCTAATTCTTATGTCTTGTTACCAGTAGGTAGTAAGTAATTGCCGATAAAGTTCTTGCTGCTATAATAGAATAAAAAGGTTAGGATTCAGAATTTATCTCTGGAACTTTGATAATGGGCAATATCTAACACTGATGCTATTTGGACATTAGTATCAACATCTAAAAGAAACAATTGTGAAAAGCAAGTAATGAATAGAAAATGGGTTGTGTTTCCTTTTGGTAGCATATACTAATGCTTTTTGAAAATTAATGAAGCCATATCGAAAGAGGCATACTTGGATTTCCATAGGGGAGAAAAAGGCACTTCCTTCCAGATTCACTCTCTAGCCACAATCTCCAAATAAATTTATGTCTTTGAAATTTGATGTGTCAAGGTCTTGTTCCTAAGGAAATTGTCGTGTATGGGGTACTGACTTTAATTCATCTTATACAGATACTTTACTGCAACATTGGAAATCCTCAGTCTCTTTCTCAGCCGCCAATAACTTTTTTCAGAGAGGTTGGTTCACTGTAACTATAAGCTACAAAACACGAGAACTAATGCTACTAAGTTGATAGTTAATTATAATGCAAAAATCATACCTGTTTTAGGTTCTTGCCTTGTGTGACCATCCGGCCATTTTGGACAAAAGTGAAACACAGGGTTTATTCAGGTACTGAAAGTTCATAGCTATTTATTTGTTATTGAGCTAATTCTAGGATGCTTTATACTTGCTATACCCTTTTATAAAGGCCTGAGTTTTATATTTAGGTTTACCATTTCTTGATTCATTCAGTATGTCATGTATCCTTGAACTTCTGAGTGCGTCTACAGCAAATGAAGAAGAAAGCTGATGATACCTTTTGCGACTTACTATTACGGAGTTTAAATAAACAGATAAACAAAGAATTAAAAATAAATAAATAAAGAAAAGAAAAAGAAGATTTGGAAACATTATAAGTTTTTCTCCTAGAAGCATGATGGTGTTTCAATGTCTGAGTTGACTGGAGCATATCCCTTTGTGTCGAGATGTGTTTCCTAGTTGTCCAAATTTCTTTTTGAATTTTGGAGTAGCCTCTCTAATACGTTATGTTATACATCCTTCAGCAGGAAACTTCATACAGTGCATTGCCTGTCTTTCTTTGATAATTAATCCCTGCTGTTTACAGTTCTCCTTGTGACTTGTTGCAGTGCGGATGCCATAGAGCGCGCTTGGCAGATTCTGGATCAAATACCGGGAAGAGCAACTGGAGCTTATAGTCACAGTCAGGTACTGATCACACTGCCCACCCCAGAGAGTTTTAAGAGAAGTTGATGCTATATTCATGGTCTATGTTGAGATGTCATATGACCCTGTTTTTTCCTTTGCACCTTAGGGTATCAAGGGATTACGAGATACAATTGCTGCTGGTATTGAAGCCCGTGATGGCTTTCCTGCTGATCCAAATGATATTTTCTTGACAGATGGTGCAAGCCCAGCGGTAAATTTCAATTTCACATTCTTTCTCGGTTTTATAAATTTGTATATTTTCTCTTTCAAATTGATACATTGTAATAGATCGTGTTTTCTTTCTTACCAGGTCCATATGATGATGCAATTACTGATAAGATCAGAAAAGGATGGAATTCTTTGTCCCATTCCTCAGTACCCCTTGTACTCTGCTTCAATTGCTCTCCATGGTGGCACACTGGTAAGCTTCAAACTTAAGAAGCTTTATTCAGAAGCTCAAGAGTTAACTAGGTTGATCGGTTGTATTAAACTGCTAACTTTTAGCTGGTTGAGTGGCGAATGACCTATATTCTTTCTGTAGCATAGATTTATCATTGACCCGACTCTTGGGAGATGGAAAATATAGATTTTATCTATTCTTTCGGTGTTAAATTATGGTTTTTTGCAGGTTCCTTACTATCTTGATGAAGCAACAGGATGGGGATTGGAAGTTTCTGAGCTTAAGAAGCAATTGGATTCTGCCAAGTCCAAGGGCATCACAGTTAGAGCCTTGGTTGTTATTAACCCAGGCAATCCGACAGGGCAGGTGAATTATGAATAGATTTTAAGAAGAATTTCTTTCTAGCCGTGTGTTTAAATTTCATGTAAAAGAGAATGCTTTGATCTGAAGATAAGTGTTTACTTTTGGCCATGTTACATATGATTTTTTATATGATGCCTGCAGGTTCTTGCCGAGGAGAACCAGCGGGGCATTGTGGAATTCTGCAAGAAAGAATGTCTTGTTCTACTGGCAGATGAGGTTGGTGAATTCTTCTTAGTAACTTAAGATGCAGATGCATCATGCAACTCTAGTGTTATATAGCGATTTGAGTGCCTTTTAAGCAACTGAGTTTGATTTTGTTTTGCTTGGTTTAGAATTGGGACTTTGCTGACCCTCTTTTCTTGCTTGTAGCCCTGCCAAATGAATCTAGATAAGACTAATGTTCAATGAACTTCATACAGGTATATCAGGAAAATGTTTATGTTCCTGAGAAGACATTCCACTCATTTAAGAAGATTTCTCGGTCTATGGGGTATGGTGAGAAGGATATCTCCCTAGTATCCTTTCAATCAGTTTCTAAAGGTAAGTTGAATTCATCAAGATAAAAAGTGAGAAGAGCTTCTGCAGATCATCAAATTCAAATTTAAGAAGCATGTGTTTCTTTGCTGCCTTCAGGCTACCATGGGGAGTGTGGAAAAAGAGGAGGTTACATGGAAGTCACCGGATTCAGCCCTGACGTAAGGGAACAAATGTACAAAGTGGCATCTGTAAATCTTTGTTCTAATATCTCTGGTCAAATACTTGCAAGCCTTGTCATGTGCCCACCCAAGGTTAATATTTGTGCCTTTTTAAATCAGTGTTCTTTTTGTCTGCTTTTTTTCTTCTCTTTATCTGTTCTTCTTGCTGCTGATAGGCTAAACAAGTTGATTTTCTAGTATGATATCAACTGCATTCCAAGTTTATTTGCTAGAAATGAAATAAAATGGATGAATGCAGGTGGGTGATGAGTCATATGAATCGTACTGTGCAGAGAAAGATGGAATTCTAACATCACTGGCAAGGCGTGCAAAGGTTGGTTTCATTTATGACATGTTTCCCCCATTTTAACCTTATCAGAAACGCTTAGTGCCAAAAAGAGTGACAAGTTTATATTATTGACTATATGAACAGGCACTAGAGGATGCATTTAACAACTTAGAGGGTGTATCATGCAATAAAGCAGAAGGGGCAATGTATCTCTTTCCTTGTATTCACCTGCCCCAGAAGGCAGTAAAAGCAGCAGAGGCTTTAAAGACAGCCCCGGATGCATTCTATTGTCACCACCTCCTTAATGCCACGGGAATTGTCGTTGTTCCTGGTTCTGGGTTTGGACAGGTTAGTGTTATCACCGTGAATATAGGAAAAGTCCATGGAAATTATGTATGGGTCTCACGTTTTCTGTTTTGCATTCGTCATCTTCATTAGTTTTTTAACTGACAGTTTTTGTATTGTTGTGATGATGCTTGGGTGAAGGTACCTGGCACCTGGCATTTCAGGTGCACAATACTCCCTCAAGAAGATAAGATTCCTGCCATTGTATCCCGCCTGACAGATTTCCACAAAGGATTCATGGATGAGTTTCGTGACTGAGGCATCTTAATTTCCATCGCGGCCTTTTAGATACTTCATAATAAGGTGTACCCATTTTGATCAACAAGGAAATTTTTCTAACACATTTTACCTTTTGGTTTTTTTTTTTTTTTTTAAAAGAATCATTTATTTTTTCTCAGATGATAACGTTTTGTTGGTTGAACTGTCCCAAGAAGCATAATTGTGTGTGCAATGTTAATCTGTTTTTTTGGGACATTTTCCAGGAAAACCGGCTTGGAGAAAATGTTCAATAGTTATATATACATGAATAATGTATGTGCCTTATTATTTAGTCACATACATATATGTTCTCCTTTTCAATTGCCTACCCCCGGAGGCACCCTACCCGGTAGCAGACATCCGTGTCACGGTGCCCAAGGCTCTCGTGCTCGCACAAGCAGCCTCCGGTGGACTTGTTCAATTTGAATACTGCTTGCAAATCGCACGTTTATCGCGATCCTCCTTTATTGGCTTGTACGCCAAGAAGTTTATTGGACCAGTCTCCCCTGCCCCTTTTCCAATCGTGCTTTTTCTGCAGGAAGTAGCTGTTGGGATGTCCTCTTTCCTTTGGATTGAGATAAGACTTCAATACACGGGCTGATATTGCACGGATTACAATATCTTTTATTTTAACTATTCATTTTAATTAAATTAAATTTTTTTTTTAAAAAAAAAACCTTATCTTTCCAAGTATAAAATGATGAAAGTTTTCATCTGCCATGCCATTCTTCCGCAATTCCGCTGAAATCTTTCCAAGTGTTAATGTTGAAATTGTTATTTTGGAATTTTTTTGAAAAGCTAATCATAAAGCTCAAACAATAGGAGGCCGTTATGAACTTATGCTCATGAGTAAACTTGATGAAGAGGTCCAAATCATAATAATTAATAATATTAAAAAAGTTCGCTTAGGTGGCCGTTGTGATGGCCGACCGCTCCCTTTGGCTATAGGAGTGATTCGGCCACCTTCAAATATTGGTTATTGGGTGTGGCCGTAAACTCTAACAGCTACCCAAACTACCTCTTTTTTGTATTTATTTGTTGTCATGAACTGGGCCATCAGCTACCCAAACTACCTCTTTTTTGTATTTATTTGTTGTCATGAACTGGGCCATTCGTTTCGTTTAAATGAACTATCCGAATAAAAGATATTGCACCAAATTCTCAATTAGTTTATTTTTATACTATTTTGGGTTACGGTGTGTTTTGTACCTTGTCTTAAAAAAAGAAAAAGATGTATTTATATAGAATACACTCTCTTTAAATGGTATGAAATTTTGTGAAGTAAATCAAATACTAAAATTGTGCGAGGTTTTTGGGGATAAACCCAATACTAAGACTTGAGAACTTGGCTCAAAGCAAATAATATTATGTCATTTAAGGTGGGGTGGGACAATTGGCACCTAAGGCTCCAATGGGCATCCTATTTCATTCGTTAACTCAATTTTCCTCTTCTTCTCTAATTACAAAAACCAGGCTATTATCAATTTCTCATAATGTGATGTGATGCTTGACAAAGAGAAACAAAGAGTAAATGCCAAAAGAGTACGTAACGTAAGGGCTTTACGGTGTAGTTTCACATGGCGGAAGAGCTATGAGAATTGTACCCTTGTCTTGTCTAAGCTCTCAGCTCTCACCCCATGTGTTGCCTGAAAAACCTACATCATCGACGCACCTGCCTCTGCCTCTGCCTCTGCCTCTGCATCTGCCTTGGGTAACCCTCTTGCACTTCATACGAACCAACCAGCGGTGGAGAGCTTTACACCTCGGCTTCCCTTTATGGAAAAAGACGAGAAAGAAAGAGCCAAACTCATACATGTAACTGTCTGAAACAAACAACATGCACCTGCAACATTTGTCTTCTGCGTACGTAATATGCTCCCTCTTTACTAAGATGTTTCAGATCATGTCTCCTATAACACCAACTTCTACTATTTGCATCTTTTTCACCCCCATTGTTGTAGATGAACCAGAAAAAAAAAAAAAAGAACAAGTTTCTCAGCCAATATGTAAACTGAATTTTGATAACCGTACTGTGGAGAATATGCTTAGTATATATTAATATATACATTGTGAAGTCCGCTCTACATTTTGTCTCTCGTGAATTTTTGGCTTCTCAGAGAATTCCACTCTCTTTTGTCGATGGGGCTGTGAAGTAGGGCCGGTGATTTTTAATATTACTTGAGAATTCCATACCAAATAACATGAAATTAAAATGTTAGGTTGAAGAATCTGACCTATTTAATTAAATGGATTGGGTTAGGATTGATTTATATAGTCTTATTATATCGATGTTTTGATTCGACCCGAACCCGATACGCAACATAATGATAGATAATTTTTAATATGATCCATGAACTTGACACTAACCCAATATAAAATTAGAGGGATATAATTGATAGGTTTGATCCGTTTAATTAAATAGGTCGACATAGAGTTAATTTATATAATCTTATACATATGTTTCAATATGATCTAAACCTGACATATGAATATGAATTATCACCCCTAATGTGGAGTCAAGCTCCTTTATCCTTAAAATTATTTAGCATTGACGCAATGGATAGTGAGGAAAGAACACAAACAAGAGGGTCTACATCTTTTGAAGGAAAATAACACAAATATAGACCATAAGGACTGAAATTATTCCAAGTGATTCAAACGTACCAACTATTATAGAGCTTGATGAATAAATAATACATTGACGACAATCCAAAAAGAAAAAAATAGAATCACTAGAAAAATACTTCCTAAGGAAAGAATAAACTAAATATGGAAATTGGAAAGTATAAATCAAAGATAGTCGTTTTTTAAGAAAACAAAAGAAGAGTACTGGCGTCTATGGCTTCAAGAATTCTCGTCTGCAAAGTTCGTTCGGACGGGGTTTGCAAACAAGTGAATTTGCTTCCAAATTCAGTTCTGACAAAATTGCTTGTCTACAAACTTGTTCGGACAGGGTATGCAAACGAGTGAATCTGCTTCCAAACTTAGTCTAGACAGAATTACTTTGTTTGCAACCCTCATTTTGATGAGGGTTTCAAATGAGTGGTTCTATTTTTTCATTTGCAAACCTCGTCCAAACGAGTGATTTTGCTTGCTCATTTATAAACTTCGTTCAAACGGGGTTTCCGATTGTTCGATTCTACCTTCTATTATCAGCTCCAGACTCTGCTAAATCATGCACCTTCCCTGTATCCAAATTAATTTCTTTCTCCAAGTGATCACTTAAACAATTAGGGCTTGTTTTGTTCCCAGAGTGACGGTCAATTAAAACTTATGATCAGCTCTTTTTGAAATCTCACTTCCTGCCAGTGGTGTGGCATTTATCTCCTTGGCCCCTTGACATTGACTACTTAGTCAATTTTTTTTTTTTTTTTTTTTGAAGAAGGAAAGTGTTACAGGAAGTGATCCTTCCCACTTTTGATCCGAACGGAAGAAGAAGTGGGTGATCCTAAAAACGAAAAATGGGGTGGACTTCCTAACAACAAACTCAAAACAGCACATAAATAATTACAATAGTTAGGAAATGGGTCAAAGAAATGACCCGGTCCTCTAAAGGGGTCGTACAAGGTTGTTATAGAAGAAAAATGGGCACAGATTAAGGCAAGCCTATCTGAACCCCCATTTGGAACCAGCAACAACTACCACGAAGAGGCTAAAACCGAAAATGCATTGTCATAGTCCAATGTATGGATTGTTGGAAAGAGAGGAACCAACACAAATTCGGTTGCAAAAATCTCCACGAAATGATCAAAACACCAAAGACCAAGGAGACAGCCACCCACAAAATCAACAAGTAGCAAACAACAACAAAAAGAGCTGCAAAGTACATGGAAAATGAAAAAATCAAGAAAAAAGCCCACTAAACAGCGGTTGGAATAGAGGACAAGGCAGATGGAGGTTGGCGGGAGAGCTTCTGGCAGTAGCTCGAAGAACACGCGGCGGCGCGTGTGATCCACGCTTAGGCGTGTGAGATACACGCACAGGTGCGTGATGACCATGCGGCGGTGCGTGGTGGCTAGAACAGGGGGATGGGGAAGACCCTGGTGTCGGAGCAGTGGAGGAACGGAGGCCGACAGATCTGGCTGGGAGAATTTCGGAGCTGAGAACCATCGTAGAACAGAGAACAGCGTGACTACAAGGGGTGGAACGAGGCCAGAGGGGGTCAACTAGGCAGGGCGGAGTGGACCGATGGCGGTAGAACGGCTACACCACTACTCAAGGGGGAAAAAAAAAAAAGGAAGAAAAAAAGAAGAACCGGCAACCGGAGGGAGGGGGGGGGAGAATGACCGCTCTAAGTGGAGTGGAAGAGGAGAGGAAGGAGAAAGCAAAGTCTCTTCGTCCTCCGCCGGAAAGAGGAAGTGGAAAATGCAGAAAAAGGAAGAGACTTCTCTCAGGAGAGAGAAGAGAGCATTCTTAACTGTTCAGTCACTTGGCTATAACTGACTGGATGGTGAGCCTGCTCAACCCCCCAAAGTCACTCTAAATATCAATCAATGATGCTATTTATTTTGTTCCTCCTTTTTGCATGAATATCAATGGAGACTGCAAATCAAACCAACAAAATCTACGGGGAAAACTACACAACTTGGACGTCTACTTTGTTGTCAAGGCTAAGAGCACTCTTAGCAGCAGCTTCCTTATAATTTATTTCTTTTTTTTAAAAAAAAAAAAAAAAAAAAAACTCACAAAAAATCACGTGTAGCAGCTTTCCTATTACTTCTATAAACATTGAGAATGCTACATTGGGTAGCACTTTAGTTTTTATATCTATTATTCTAGCACAAAAATATTTATCTCCTCTCTCATTCTCATCTTTTTGCCTTTTATTTGGAATTGTGTTGGAATTTAGTAAAAAAAACGTAAGGGTAGATAGAGAACTTGTATGTTGTAAAAAAAATAATATTTTAATGGTATAAAGAAAGATATTGGAAGCTATTATGGAGTGTATTTGAATAGAAAAGCAAAAAATAATTTGGGAAAACTTCACTGAAGACTCCCGAACTTCCACCCGTTTTGAAATCCCCCCCCTAAACTTCAAAATTTTTCAATTTAGTCCCCTAAACTTTCAATTACTCTCAATTTGGACCCCTCCGTCAATTTTAGCAGTTAAAATTACCAAAAAAAAGACCAAAATATCCCTGATTTTTTTTTTTTTAAAAAAAAAAAATGTTTTGAAAGTTGAAATTTTATACAAAAGTCAGGGGTATCAATGTCATGTAACGTTTAAAATCTAACGGAGGGGTCCAAATTCAGAGCAATTGAAAGTTTAAGGGATTAAATTGAGAGATTTTGAAATTTATGGGAGTTTATCAAATCGGGTGAAAGTTCAGGGGTTTTCAGTGAAGTTTCCTCAAATAATTTTGTTCCTTATATTTAGGAAAAATCAAAGACAATGTGCTACTATTGTTCTAACATCCCCACTACCACCCAACTTCTAGAAGTTGGAAGTTCGAAGTTGCCACCCCGGATCGAAAGTTTTTTGGTAATTGCTGCAGCAACATGTAAGGATCATAGAGGATTTACTATGCATTCTTGGACAACCAAATGCTCCTGTCTATCATGGAGAAGTGTCTTTGGCTTAGGTGCTGTAAAAAAAAAAAACTACTAAAGGTGACTCTCTGTTAAAGTATTGATCAAATGATTAAATTCTTCTTATAAGCTTAAACTTTTAAGATAAGTGGTGATTTAACATGGTATCAGAGCCAAAAATCTCGAGTTTAAGCCTTATCTCAGTCGTTCTCCTCTCATTTCAATTAAATATTCCACATGTTGAGCCCCACTTATTAAAAGAGAGTTTGAGCTTACACGTGAGAGAGTGTGTTGAAGTATTGATTAAATGATTAAATTTATCTTTTCTTATAAACATGATTTTTTATGATAAGTGGTGATTTAACACTTCCAAATAACCATAGTCCCCATCATGAACTATCCTCAATTGTTAGAACAGGAAATTTGACACCTAATAGCAAACATTCAAATCCCTCCCTCATTTCTAGCTTTGGGATGGACAGGAATTTCAGAGGGTTGCAAACTCAGTGTTGTTACTGTGCACAACAGTGATGAATAATATGGAATCAAAAAGAGAGATTGAGATCAAGAGGGAGTCGAGACACAGATTTACGTGGTTTGTCAATAATTTAGGGTTACAATATAACATATTTATAGGAAAACCCTTATTGTAAGTATTTTGGAAAACCCAAAATACCCTCCACAACTTATTTGTCCCCAGGCCCACATAAACTAATTACACCCAATGGCCAATAGTAGAATATGAGCCAGTTGTTCCAACAATCTCCACCTTGGCGAGTATTCACCTCTCTGAAGATAATTAAGTATTGGGCCTCCACCTGGAACTGATAAGTTTGGGGATGCCGCCTCCTCTCCTCTCCTTTCGAGCACCTGGAGACATTTGTCAAGTCCAAGTAATGCTTGAACTTGTCTGTGGTAACAGGCTTTGTCAACATGTTTGCTGCATTCTCAGAAGTGTGAATCTTTTCAAGTAACAATTCACTGGTAGCAACCAATTCCCTGATCTTGTGAAACCTCACATCAATGTTTTTGGTTCTAGCATGATACACTTGGTTCTTTGCCAAGTAAATGGCACTCTGACTGTCACAATACAACGGAACTCCACCTTGCTGAATACCCAGCTCCCTGACTAACCCTGTAAGCCACAAAGCTTCCATTGCAGCCTCAACCGCCGCCATGTACTCCGCCTCAGTCTTGGACATTGCAACCGTGGACTGGACCATAGACCTCCAACATATGTGTCCTCATGCAAGAGTGAACACATAACCCGTGGTCGACCTCTTATCATCCAAATTCCCTGCATAATCTACATCTACATACCCGACGACTGACAAATCACTTTTCTGTTTGACAAAAGTGATGTCATACTCTGTAGTACCTTTCAAGTATCTGAAAATCCATTTGACTGGATCCCAGTGTTGTCTCCTAGGATTCGCCATCTACATGCTCACCACACTGACTGCATGAGCCAAATTTGGCATGGTACATACCATAGCATACATCAGACACCCTACTGCACTGGCATATGGGACTTTAGACATGTCTTCAGTTTCTTCAACTGTCTTTGGACACTGTGAGTGTAATGACCCCGGTGGGCTTAACTAGTAATTGACCCCCATGGTTCGTCTCTCAGCCTTATCCCTCGCAGGACAAGACTCAGGGATTTCAACCTTTCTCGTCAAAAAGAAAAAATCTCAGCGGAAGACTTTTGAAAACTATAGGAAATAGAGAGTAGTAAATTTAACATCCACACAACATGCACCAGAGTAAATATAAAACCACATAATATATAGATAACCATCAAATGTACCGGTTATCAGACCGTCATCAAAATAGGATTACAATCCATAACATAATTTCATAACATTGTTCCAACAAAAGATGAACAGATCAAATCGTAGATCTAAGCTTAAGTAGGGCTAACGAGATTAAAATTCCGATCATATCATCACGGGCAGTTCCTCCATCCTTCCACATAGACTTCAACCAAACTGGGTCCATGTCCTAAAAAATGCCTCGAATCAAATTATGCGCAATCACCCAAGTCTGCTTCGACAGCATCCTCTTCTAGGATAGCTAAACCGCGCAGATATTAGTAATGATAGGGGAAAACATAAATAAAAATGGGGGTAAGTCTAAAACTTAGTGAATATTAACGCAAATAATGCCTATGCCAGTTTAGTGATGAACTCTAATTTTTAGTAAAGCAATAGTTCCATCATGACAGTTTTACATGCATATGATATAGAGTGACAGTCATAGTTCAACAGTATGGTCGACCCAGGATATTACCCATTCCCAGCAGGGTTGGTGCTGTCCCGAAGAACCTATAATACAATACCGGTGCCCCAGCCATTGTACGTTACCGTACATAACACTAGCAGCACGACTAAGTCTGACCTCGGGTGGCCTACAACGCTAATGATGACCGTCCCGTAGTAACCTAGCCATTTGGGAATGGCTTCACCAGGTGACAACCATTGGATCCAAGACCCACATAAAATCACACATTTGACAATAAAGCTAACATGTATAGTAAGCTCATTGCCATCATACTGCATGTACCGGTGTACCATGTCATACGATGTAAATTATTTTGTCTGTATTTGACATGCATGCTTTTACAAGTCTCATTTTCTTAACATATTTAGCACAACATTTTTCTCAAAAATACTAGAGTTCATGTGCAGCAAGTATAAATCTTAAGAGTTGCGAATATGAATGTTTTTGGTAGACAAAATAGTCGTGCAGTGCATGAAAAATAACAACGAGCATTATGTGAGTTAAAACTCACTTAGGTCGTATAACGTCTCTGAGTATTCCAAATGATTTGGGTTCCCCAAATCTGTGGAAAACCTTTTATTAGTCATATTTCTATCAAAACAACTTTAAAACAAGAAAATATGAGCTATCAGACGGCTGGTTAAAATAAAGTCCCCTGTCACACTCCGAACTGTACGTCCAGGGTAGGGACCGTACGTCCGCTGTGATACTTCAGACTGTACGTCCGGTCGCGAGACTATACATCTGCTTCAAGGTTTTCGGGGAGAACCTCATTTTGTCTCCTCGTCCTCAAATTCTCAAAACCAAATTCTAAGGCTATCAAAGGGCTTCCTAAAGTCTCCTAACTCAAAATGAAATCTCC
Source organism: Corylus avellana (assembly GCF_901000735.1). Classification (NCBI taxonomy): domain Eukaryota; kingdom Viridiplantae; phylum Streptophyta; class Magnoliopsida; order Fagales; family Betulaceae; genus Corylus; species Corylus avellana. The sequence goes on along the minus strand of NC_081547.1, from coordinate 12,297,318 downwards.
ATGCAAATGCGATCATGCTAAGTCAAAACAACGCTATTCTAAACAAGATTTAAAGCATAACTAAAAACGAGCTAGGCTTAAGAGCGTTACTTCCTGAAAGTGAAACTAAGAACTTCCCTTCCGTTACTACCAAACGCTCACAATCTCACAAAACACACTCACAAAGGTTTCTGGCAGCCTGGGGGCGAGAGAGAGAGAGAGGTGTAAAAAATTGAAGGGGTAGGGGGTATTTATAGCTGGAAATGAAACTTCAAGAACTTCCCTTTCATTACCACCAAACGCTCACAAAACACACTCAGAAAGGTTTCTGGAAGCCTGGGGCGAGAGAGAGAGAGAGGTGTGAAAAACTGAAGGGGTAGGGGGTATTTATAGCTGGAAGTGAAACTTCAAGAACTTCCCTTTCATTAGCACTAAACGCTCACAATCTCACAAAATACACTTACAAAGGTTTCTGGAAGCTTGGGGGCGAAAGAGAGAAAGGTGTGAAAAATTGAAGGGGTAGGGGGTATTTATAGCTGAGGGGCTCTACCAACTCTCCAGAAAAGCAGCGGACGTCCACTAACCCTAGTGTACGTCCGGTACTATTTACACAGTGGTCCAAATGCTGCCTCGTACGTCTAGGTATTATCCAAACGGTATTCTAAAATGTAGCGTACCTCTATGTGGTCCCGTGTAAGTCCGTGTACTATTTGCAGAGCGTATGTACGGTGGTGTCCCCGCGTACGTCTGCAGTGCAAACATAAGTGTACGTCTGCTAACCCTAGCGTCCGTCCTGTCCAAAAGTCCAAATTACCCTTCTAGTGTCCTTAGTGACCCAAAGCCCAAATTAACCTCCTAACTATGCTACCTAAGCGTAGTTAATTATTTGGGTCACTGCATTCTCCCTTTTTTATAAAAATTTCATCATCGAAATTTCTAGACAAGAATACCAAAATAACAGCACTTAAAAGGGGAATAGAATGTTACCTTTCGTTCGTACAGTCATTGGTATCGTGCTCAGTAGGTTCTTGGGTTATCTCCTCCCATCCATTAACTGGCATTACGTCTTCCTCAAACAACTGCGGAAAATCACCTCGTAAATCATCAAGCGATTCATACTAAATGTTGTCAACGCTATACCAATCCTCATCAATCTCAACTCCTTAGTCCATCAACTCACAGAAGGAGTAATTCCACATGCAGTCCGGGTCGATTGGTATAGGTGCCGTAATCCTGTAGAGAAAAGCAACTATTTGTGAGACGATCGACTGCTACCCAAATGGAATCTTCTCCAGTGGGTGCCTTGGGTAACCTCAAAATAAAATCCCTAGTGATCTCATCCCACTTCCATTTCGGTACAAGCAAGGGTTTGAGCGTTCCTGCCGGTCTTTGATGTTTCGCTTTCACTTGTTGACAGGTTGAGCACTACTCCACAAACCTTGCAATATCCCGTTTCATATTGTTCCACCAATATGATCCCTTCACGTCCCGATACATCTTAGTACCACTAGGATATACAGTGTATAGGGAACAATGAGCCTCGCTCATTATCTCCTTCCTCAATCCTCCGCTCTCCAGTACACACACTTGCTTAAAATGGGTGAGCAACCCATCATCCTTGAGACAAAACTCCCTTGCCTTTCCTTCTTCAAGCAACTGCTTGATCTTGGCACACTCAGGGTCCTCCAATTGAGTGGTTTTGATCCTTGCAAGCAATTCTGACTGAACCATCAAGTTAGCCAAGTGTATGGGTGCACCTTCGTCTACTACCTCCAATCCCATTCCAGCGAACTCCCTGATCAACTAGGGTTGAGAAATCCCAGGAGTTGCAAGGATGATAATTGATCTCACAATCCCACCGTTGATTTCCTACTCAACGCATCTGCTACTACGTTAGCCTTGCTAGGACGATAATTGATCTCACAATCATAATCTTTGATCAGCTCCAAGCACCTTCTCTGCATCATGTTGAGCTCTTTCTGGATAAAGAAGTACTTCAAGCTCTAGTGGTCCGTATAGATCTAACACTTCTCGCCATACAAGTAGTGTCTCCAAATCTTTAGAGCAAACACAACTGCTACCAACTCCAAGTTGTGTGTAGGATAGTTCAGCTCGTAAGTCTTCAGCTGACGTGAAGCGTAGGCAATAACATTGCCGTTTTGCATAAGCACGCACCTTAAACCCTTCTTAGAGGCGTCGCTATACACTACGAAATTGCCAGATCCCATAGGACGTGCCAACACAAGAGCAATTATCATGCGCTTCTTCAGTTCCTAAAAACTCTTCTCACACTCGTCCGTCCGAACGTAGCGAGGGTTCTTCTTAGTCAGAGTAGTAAGTGGTGCCAATAGCTTCGAGAAACCCTTAATGAAGTGTTGGTAGTAACCAACAAGTCCTAAGAAACTTTGGTCTCGAACACGCTGATTGGCCTAGTCCACTCCACTACTGTCTTTACCTTCTCCGGGTCAACTGCTACACCCTCTCCAAAAATCACGTGTCCAAGGAAAGACACGCTATCCAGCCAAAACTCGCACTTCTCAAGTTTAGCATAGAGCTGCTCCCTTCGAAGCCTTTCCAATGCTTTCCCTATATGCTCCTCATGCTCCTTCGGCATCTTCGAGTAGATCAGAATGTCGTCCATAAAGACCACCGTGAACTGATCTAAATAGTCATAAAAGACTCTGTTCATCATGTCCATGAAGACAGCTGGCGCATTAGTTAGTCCGGGAGACATAACAAAGAACTCGTAATGTCCGTAACGAGTCTTGAAGGCCGTCTTAGGAATGTCCTCTTCCTTCACCTTCACTTGGTGATAGCCTGAGCGCAAATCGATCTTAGAAAATACGCACTCCTTGCAACTGATCCAATAGATCGTCAATTCTTGGCAAAGGATATCTGTTCTTGATCGTAACCTTGTTCAACTCGCGGTAGTCGATGCACATCCCTATTAACCTGTCCCTCTTCTTCACGAATAACACCGGCGCTCCCCACGGTGATGAATTAGGGTGGATAAATCCTTTATCCAGAAGCTCTTGGAGCTGTTCCTTTAGCTCTTTCAATTCTAACGGCGCCATCCTATACGGTGCCTTCGATATAGGATTAGTGCGTGGCACGCACTCAATCCCAAACTCCACCTCCTTGTGTGGTGGCAACCCAGAATAATAGTCATTTGAAAAGACATCTAGATAATCTCGCACCATAGGAATGTCTTGTAGGTCCTTCTTTTCCTTAACTAGGGCAACGACGAACACCAAAAACACATGTCCTCCTCCGAGAACAAGCTTCCGGGCCCGAACGGCCGAAATCGTCTAAGGTAAAGACCTCACTCGCGATCCAATGTACGTCTCTTCTCCTTCTCCCCATGGCCTAAGCGTGACTTGCTTCCGAGCGCAATCAATAATCGCCAAATGCTTTGCCAGCCAATCCATTCCGAGAATAACATTGTAACTAATCATAGGGAGGACAACTAAGTTTGCGGGAAGTACTCTTCCAAAAATGCCGACACGGCATCCGCAAACTACACGCTTATAGACCACAATTTTCCCTAGGGGGGTAGTTATAGCTAGATCAGGTTCTAGAGTTCGTACTACAAGTCTAGACAGTCTTACCTACATAATAGATACAAAAGAGTGGGTAGCCCCTGAATCAAACAAAACTGAAGCTTCAAATCCAAGTATAGGGACAATACCTGTCACTACTTCCAATCCTCCTTCCAATTCTCCTAGAACAAGCGCGTAGACTCGAGCTAGTGCCAAAGGTTTCTAGGCTCCTCCCTTGCCCACACAGTCCTTGTTGAAGTGACTAAACTAGCCGCACTGGTAGCAAGTCCTGGTTGCCATTCTACAGGGTCCCTAGCGAACACGGTTACACTTCCTACACAATTTAGGTATTTGACTCTTCTACGGCAGAACTGGAGGGTTACCAGAGGTACGTCCTTGTGACCTCTGTTGTGGAAAACTCCCCACTGCCATCCTCTTAGCTGGCCTAGCTCCTCCTACCGAGTACTAGGTCCTTGAGCCCTCCTCTTTTGATCCGCGCACTCAGCTGCATTCTCCTTCAGGCTTTCTTCGTAAATCGAAGCTCGATCCACCAACTGAGAGACATCTCGGATGGCAAAGCAACTCATCACAATCCGAATGCGAGAGTTCAAACCTCGCTCAAACTTCTTCTCCTTCTTTTCGTCATTCAGGATAACGTACATGCCGAAGCACGACAGTTGAAAAAAATTTGGCGGCATACTCAATCACCGACATTCCTCCCTGAACCAACTCCAGAAACTCTCGTGCCTTCGCCTCCTACACAACTCGGGGAAAGAAGTGTTGATTGAACTCGTGCTTAAAGATGTCCCAAGTAATGGTGGTCTCTGATCCCAAATCGGCGGTAAGCACCGCCTTCTTGTCCTGCCACCAGTGCTTGGCTCCCCCATTAGCTTATAAGCAGTATAAGCCACCTTCTACACATTATTACACCTAGTTGTAGTTGACAACTCCTCCACATCATTCAACCAATTCTCAGCGCTGATGTGATCGCCTCTTCCATCGGAACTCTCCGAGTAATGACTACAGAAGTCCTTCAAAGAGCATCCAGTCCCTTTAACTGGCTGCCTTACAACCCTATCACGATCTAAGGCTGACATTATGTTGTGCCAAATACTACATAAATTAATAGATAATATTTAGTACATTTTAACTCTCAAGTGCACAAGATCAAATAATAGTATAGTGCAGCAAGTACGAGGTCGATCCCATAGAGATTGTTAATTTTATTTAGAATTAATTAAAAATATCAACTTGTCACTGAATTGATATTGTGAAATAGGAAATAAAAAGATAAATGAAAAAGGTAAAGGCAGGGCTTTGATATCCACCACTAATCATACTTAAATAATATAACAATATGCCAATGCTTTGATCATGTTATGTCTATCTAATGTTTGTCAACCTAAGGGCATGGGTGTATACTCCTTAAGCTATAGATTTCCCTAAGCAACGAGTTAGGCATGGGTGAATACTCTAACTCTTTTCTTTCCTAAAGGATTTAGCATTGGTGTATACTAAGTTGTTCTTTAGGAAAGCATATATTCTATGGAAATCGACAAATACATGAGGCCTAGGGCATGGGAGTATACTCCCGGTTCCCCATGTTGATTAACCCAAGAACCCGGTGTCGATTACTTTTGTTACTTATGTTAAACTCAGGACTCGGTCATCCAAATTGATTTAACTAACTAGTCTGTACCATATGTATATAATGGCCAGTCACATATATATGAGGAATTCATGAAAACAGGAATTAATCAAGTTAAATATCACAACATGATCATCATAAAGGCGCCAATATTGAAATATTAAATAAGCTTAATTAGGGCTTCAATCTAACCCTCCTAAATAGTTAGTTACACATAATGAAAATAAAACTAAAAAGAAAAGGGAAAGAAAGAACCGAAAGGTGGCCTCCAATTCCTCTCTCCAAAGTTGTGCCTCTTCCTCGGATGATTATTCTTGAGGTTTAGATGTCTATTTATAGGCTCTAGAAGTCCTTGACAAACTAGTAAATTTAGGAATTTCGTAGGATTTTAATCCTATTACAATTGGGAGTTGGAAAACCCTAATATGGAAATACTAGCATTCTGGCCGCAGCTTTGATGTGTCTTCTGCGCACGGGTGCGATTCATTGCAACCAGTGTGCGCTCGATCGCATGTCTGCGATCGAGCCTCTTCTGTTGTGCGCTTGATCGCTCGTGGCTACTTCATGCTTTGTCTTCTCTGGTAGTGCGCTCGATCGCTGGGAACCTACGATCGATCGAACTGTCAGGGGCTCCAACTTTTCCCATTTTCTCTCTTTGAGCCCAAATCTTCCAGATTTACTTCATTTTCTTTCAAAAGCCTACAAAAGCATGGAAAACACAAAATGGAACTAAAATAACACAAATTAACAATATTAAGGAATTAATACACATAAGTTTAAGGGCTAAAATATGAATATTTTGGCACTTAACACATTAGCTGGCCAATCGCGTCCATCGCTTGATTACCCGGGGGTGCTGCTTTGTAGACTGGGATGTCCACAGGCTCAAGGTGAACATTCCCTTCAGGGCTTCCAAGTTGTAGCACGTTAGGTCCAGTTGCAAGGTTCCTTCGGGGTGGCATTCTCTGCAACGAAAGGTAGAGTTAGAACCGACTCATCAAGAACCAAGGGACCGAATCTAGAGGCTAAGTTCTAACAGCCTATCTAACCTAAACTCTGGTGTGATCATGGCCTAAGTTCTCTTTTCCTTTACCCTATAGTCTTTTCAGAGCACAAGGCTCTAATACCAACTGTAACGAACCCAATGGGCAAATCAATTAACTAGTAATTGACCCCATGGTTCGTCTACCTGCCCAATCCCTCGCGGGACAAGACTTAGGGATTTCAACATTTCTCGTCAAAACGAGAAAATCTCAGTGGAAGACTTTTGAAAACTATAGGAAAGAGATAGCAGTAAATTTAACATCCACACAACATGCACCAGAGTGAATATAAAATCTCATGATATATAGATAACCATCAAATGTACCGGTCATCAAACTCTCATCAAAATTGGATTACAATCCATAACATAATATCATAACATTGTTCCAACAAAAGATCAACAGATCAAATCCTATATCTAAGCTTGAGTAGGGCTAATGAGATTAAAATCTCGATCCTATCATCACGGGCAGTTCCTCCATCCTTCCACATAGACTTCAACCAAACCGGGTCCATGTCCTAAAAAATGACCCGAATAAGATCCTGCGCAATTACCCAATTTTGCTCCAACGGCATCCTCTTCTAGGATAGCTAAACCGCGCAGATATTCGTAATGATAGGGGAAGACATAAATAAAAATGGGGGTAAGTCTAAGACTTAGTGAATATTAACACAAATAATGTCCATGCCAATTTAGTGATGAATTGTAATTTTTAGTAATACAAGAGTTCCATCATGACAGTTTTACATGGGTGTGATATAGATATATAATACATGCATGTGATATAGAGTGACAGTCATAGTTCAACAGTATGGTATACCAGAGATATTACTCCTTCCCAAGAGGGTTGGTGCTGTCTCGAGGAACTTATAATACAATGCCGGTGCCCCAGCCATTGTACGCTACCGTACATAACACTGGTGGCACGACCGAATTCAACTTCGGGTGACCCACACCGCTGATGATGTCCGTCCTGTAGTAACCTAGCCATTTGGGAATGGCTGCACCAGGTCACAAAACCATTGGATCCAAAGCCCATATAACACTCACACATTTAACCATAAAGCTAACATGTATAGTAAGCCCATGACCATTATACCGCACGTACCAGTGTATCATGTCATACGATGCAAATTATCTTGTCTGTATTTTCCATGCATGCTTTTACAAGTCTCACTTTCTTAACATATTCAGCACAACGTTTTTCTCAAAAATGCTAGAATTCATATGCAGCAAGTATAAATCGTGATAGTTGCAAATATGCATGTTTTTGGTACACAAAATAGTCATGCAATGCATGGAAAATAACAACGAGCATTATGTGAGTTAAAACTCACATGGGTCGTATAACGTCTACGAGTATTCCAAATGATCTGGGTTCCCCAAATCTATGGAAAACTTTCTATTAGTCTTATTTCTATCAAAACAACTCTAAAACAAGAAAATAGGAGCTATTTGACAGCTAGTTAAAATAAAGTCCCTTGTCACACTTCGAACCGTACATCCGGGCTCAAGACCGTAGGTCTGCTTTGATACTTCAGACCGTACGTCCAGTCGTGAGACTGTACGTCCGCTTCGAGGTTTTCAGGGAGAACCTCATTTTGTCCACTTGTCCTCCTATTCTCTAAAACCAAATTCTAAGGCTATCAAAGGGTTTCCTAAGGTCTCATAACTCAAAATGAAACCTCCATGCAAACGCGATCACGCTAAGTGAAAGCAATGCTATTCTAAACAAGATTTAAAGCATAATTAAAGCTAAAGCTAAACTAACAACTTAAACAACAACTCAGACAACGCTTAAGCAGCATAACGACGTAAAAATGAGCTAGGCTTAAGAGCGTTACCTCCTTGAAGCGAAACTTCAAGAGCTTCCCTTCCGTTAGCACCAAACGCTTAGAATCTCACAAAACATACTCAAAAAGGTTTCTGGCAGCCTAGGGCCGAGAGAGAGAGGTGTGAAAGACTGAAGGGGTAGGAGGTATTTATAGATGAGGGGCTCTACCAACTCTCCAAAAAAGCAGTGAACGTCCGCCAACCCTAGTGTACGTCTGGTACTATTTACACAGTGGTCCGAAGGCTGCCTCGTACGTCTAGGTATTATCTAAAAGGTATTCCAAAAAGTAGTGTAAGTCCCTGTGGTCTCACGTACATTCGTGTACTATTTGCAGAGCGTACGTATGGTGGTCCCCCCCCCCCC
>NC_081547.1:12258649-12288010 GCF_901000735.1 Corylus avellana | reverse complement strand
TTTTCTTGAACACCCATTTACACCCTATCACCCTCTTCCTTTCTAGAAGCTCTACCAAATCTCACATTTGGTTCTTATGCAGAGACTCCATCTCTTTCGCCATAGCACCCACCCATCTGCTCTTCTCTTGGCTATTGATTGCCTCTTGAAAAGTAGTAGGATCTCCACTACTGATGACAAGAGCATAAGAAGCCATGTCTTCAAAATCGTACCTGGTTGGTGGCCTGATAGTGCGTTTAGGCCTGTCTGTGGCTATAGTATGATGCTCCTTAACACCTGAAGTAGAGGTCTCTGTACCTTGAGAAGTGTTCTCCTACACAGGAGTCTCTAACTCCGCCTGCACCACCTGCCTATCACTACTACTGTTTTCTGGCACCTGCTGCTCTTTGCCCTGAGTACTCTTCAACATGGAATTTTCATCAAATACCACGTCTCTACTGATCACTGCCTTGTTTGCCTTCAGATCCCAAAACTTGTAACCCTTAACCCCTTTCCCATATCCGAGAAAGACACATTGTCTAGACTTTGGATCAAGCTTCGATCGTTCTTCACTAGGCATGTGCACATAGGCTGGACAACCAAACACTCTCAAACCAGAGTAATCTACCTCATTACATGTCCACACCGCCTCTTCGACTTTCCCATCTAGTGCTACACTCGGTGACCTGTTGATCAAGTAGCATGCCATACTCACTGCATCTGCCCATAAAATCTTTGCAAGTCTAGCATTCAACCTGAGACATTGTGCTCTCTCTACAATAGACCTATTCATTCTTTCCGCCACACCATTTTGATGTGGTGTCTTGCGTATTGTGAAATGTTTCTTTATACCATGCTGCTCATAAAAATCCCTAAACTTGTCATTTGTGTACTTAGTTCCATTATCTGTCCTGAGGCACTTAACCTTCTTCCCAGTCTAGTTCTCCACTTCAGCTTTCCACATATTGAACTTGGCAAACGTCTCTGATTTGTGCCACATGAAGGACACCCAAAATTTTCTGAAGAAATCATCATTAAAGATCACGAAATACATATATTCTCCCTGTGACGTTGTCCTCACTGGTCCCAAACATCATAATGAACATAATCTAGAATACCCTCTGTCTTATGTGTGGCTGTCTTGAATTGTACCCTATTCTGCTTTCCCACAACACAGAACTTACAGAAGTCAAGCTTGCATCAACGCCTTGTCTTCGTCTTCGAACTTCACATCAACCTATTCAAATCGCCGATTATCTAATTGAACATGTTGATGTGTTGGCTCAAATCCGAGCCCTCCGCCATCTTCAAGTTGTACAACTGCTGCTTTAGGTAGAGCTTATTAGTCAATGAATTTGACATATACTGACTTTCTAGTTTCAACCAAACTGCCGCTGGAGATTCTTCGTCCATGACATGATACATCACATCATCTCCAAGAGAATGCCGAATAGTAGCCACCGCCTTAGCCTCAAGTTCCTTCCAATCTATGTCCACCATCCCTTATGGTTTCGTCATATATAACGCCTTCACCATCCCTTGTTGCATCAGCAAATCCTTGACACGTCTATGCCATAACCCGAAATTACCGGATCCATCGAACATCATCACGTCAAATTTTGCAGAATATGTGCCAATCCCAGCCATCGTATAATTAGGCTCTGATACCAATTGTTATTACTGTGTACAACAATGATGAATAATATGGAATCGAAAAGAGAGAGAGAGAGAGAGAGAGATCAAGAGAGAGTTGAGACACAGATTTACGTGATTCGGCAATGTGCCTACATCCACAGGAGAGAGTGCGGCTATATTTTACTATTCAATAATTTAGGGTCACAACATAACATATTTATAGGAAAACCCTTACTGTAAGTATTTTGGAAAACCCCAAAATACTCCCCACAACTTATTTGTCTCCAAGCCCACTTAATTACATCCAATGAGCCAATAGTAGAATATGAGCTACTTGTTCCAACACTCAGCAATAATACCTCTCAATTCTCAAGGTCCTACATGCATCTTCTTCCTGAAATAGTTGGCGACATATTTGCCTGATGCATTCTTCTTTGCCAGAACAAAGAAAAAGGAAAATCTGGGCCTTGTTTGGAAGCAAGATTTTCCAACTCAAACTCAATTTTTTTTCTAAATTCATGTTTGGAAATTTTTTCAACTCAACTAAAAAATTTCCAACCCAATTAGTAAAAATTATAATTTAAGATTTTTTTTTTTTAAAAAAAAAAAATTAGGATGGCCGGAACACCCTAGGTGGTGACTAGACCACCCCTAAGAATCTGAAGGTGACTAATCTACCCCTTGGGGGTGGATCAGCCTCCTCTAAAAGCCGAAGCTAATGGGTGGTGGTCGAGTCACCCCCACCCCGTCTAATTTGGGGGTGGCGAACCATCCCCAAGTAGCGCCTAGGAGTGGCCGAGCCACCCGCATTAGTTTCGGGGGTTATCAATCCACGCACTAGAGGTGGATCGACCACATCCAAGTAGCAGTTGGGGGTGGCTCAACCACCCCCAAGCAGTTTTTGGGGTGGCCAAGCCACCCCCAAATCGCTATTGGGGGTGGCTCGACCACCCCCATCAGTTTTGGATGTGGCCAATTCACGCTCTGGTGGTGACTCAGCCACCTTTGGACACCTTGGCACTCCTTCAGTGGTAGTTCGGCCACCCCTAATGATGGTTCAAAACTGCCCCTAATTTTTTTTTTAAAAAAAATATTTTAATTTTTTTTAATTATATATATTTTTATAATTTTTACTTAATTTTATCCGTTACCATCCGAACATAATCAACTCTTTTTTCCCCTTGATATTCACACTAAAAAAAAAAAAAAAAAAGAGTCAAAAAAATGAATTGAGTTCAAAACCAACAATACGTCTAAAAAATGTTCAGACTTCGGGTTGTATAAACAAAGTACATTTGCGGGTCAGATATTGCAGGGCATACAAGTTTTTATGCTGAAAGCTGGTGGAATCTTTATTCATTGATATTATTAATTTGTAAGATTGAAAGGAGAGCAAATTTTAGAGAAAAATCTTGAAAAGTACGGACAAACTCCCTTTACTCAACCGGAAGGGAGGCCTCCTTTTCATGGAAACCTCCTTTCCTGTCAGAAAAGGGATCACTTGCTGCTGAGAATAATCATTTGAGAGCGTGGTTCTTGACATAATACTTGGATGCAACCACAAAAAGAAAACAAAGGAAAAATTCATTTTATTCAACTAGCAGCCTTCTTTTCATTAGTAGACAAGATACATGCACAAGTGAGAATTTGTCTTTTTTGTTTCATGCTCAATGATGTTTATTGCAAGGAAAGCAACCGCATGAGTTGTGGCGAGGAAAATGTAAGTTATGCCGGTTTATCATCTTCCGTGCTTGTTCACTGGCCTTCTCTACTTGCTCTGAGTGTTGCTGCCTGGCTGCTTCCCTCATTTCTTCAGCTTTTCTATGAACAACTGCCATTCTCTTCATCAACTTCTCCTCCAAGTTTGATCTCATCCTTTGAATTTTCACCTAAACCACCGTGTCAAATTATAGTTAGCCCGCGACCGCAATGAAAGAGCACAAGATTCATTTGATATGCATGGAGCAACAACTTGAAACACAAAACGCTTTAAAATTATTTTTACGTTCATGTAAAATCACTTTCTAAGCAAACCCTATAATCACTGGTTTTCCATTTGACTTGTAGAATCATATAATTATCAGTTAGGTACAGCAGGCTTTGTGCTCCTCCATCTGTCATTTCTTGCACTTCCTACAATGTAACTCTGACAGAACAATACAAGAAGCAAAAAGTAAAGCAGCAAACCGTGCCACATTTTTTTAATTGTTTGGATAATTGTCTATTAATTAAACAAGACCAAATAACAAGGCTCCCTGCATGGGAGACCCAGCTCAAGTAAATATTCCAAATCCCCACGATTTCCAAAATGCTAGAACTACACAGTTCACATGGGCTTAGGACTTTACAAGTATAAAAATATGCCATGATGACTTTCAGCTTTCTTATTCTTTCTTTAAGGGTGAAGTAATGCATGCAATATAGCATGTAGATAAAACTGTATGAATGAAACCTAGAAGATACATCATACAGATGTGGTCCAGAGTCAAGAAATGAGAAGGGGAGTTGTGAACAATAGCAGCGGGTGGCTCGAGGTGGACCAAACCAGCTAGCAATACGCCTGACAAGGCCCTCCAACACAGTCAAAATAATAATATAGATATAGTCACGCTTTGACTGAAATGCACGGCTGAATTTATAAACTCAGCTGCCTAACCACGTTCTCACCGCATTCAATTTAAACTTATAGGAGCAATAGGCCAATTTTTCCCCAGTCCAAGCAAAAATGGAAAACTACTGCAAAGAAATTTTGGAGCCTAAGGCGTCGATTGATGTCCATGGTTCATATTTATGATGCTTGCATAGTCAATGCAAAAATAACATTAACAATGAACTGAAAAACCAAAAAAATAAAAATAAAAAATCCCTGCTGCTGGTGTAGGGAAAAGAAGAAATATCCAAAAGTAAGAGAAATACCTCAAGCTTTCTTGATTGAGCTTCTGCTTTTGCATTTTGGAGGTTGACCCAAGCTTGAATTTTTGCTTCTTCTCTTTGATACCTGAAACCCAAATCGCAATTGGTATCCACTATCCCTATCCAGCATGCTGCCTTATATAATAAAATGTTGCAACTTTTAGAAGCCAATTACCTGAGGCAGAACTTTGTCTTTTCTTCTTCTTCCCACGCAGCAGCTCTGGAGTCTGAAACACTTTTCCGGCACTCGTTTTCCGTTTCAAAATGTCTGAGGCTCTTTGAGACTTCCTCTTCCTCCTCTTCCCTTGAGCTCCAATTCGACGTGACAGAATCATATTGCGTCCCAAGCTGTAGCTTAGCTAAATGGCACTCTTGCAGCTGGGAAATGTCGATGCTGCTGCTGTTGCTGCTGGAGTTCCCCATGGCCAATGGTCCTGACCTGTTCGCAGGCGTGTTATGGCGCGCCGGTGATGAGCTTTTGAAGGGTGTATGACACCTGGAAGTCGTAGAACTGCCAAGCGGCGTCATCTCCGTCCCAACATCTCTGTGGTGGACCTCATGAACCATGTCTGTACAGGCTTCTTTCATGGTTCCACCCGCCGGGTGTTTGAACAAGAACCCTTCTTTTGCGGGCTCTGAGTATCTGAAATTGGGGAAAACGGGTTCTATCTCGTCCGTGAACTTATCTGCATTAAGAGATTTAAAAATGGTGGTTGTTGTTCAAAATGCTATTAATATGGGAATAATCTGGAAACTCGGAGCAAAAGTTCAGAACTTTATTAAGCTTTTTGAGGGCAAAAGAAGAAAGGATACTATGATGATGTTAGCAGAGCAAAAGGGGAGAAATTGAGAAGTAAATTTACCCAAAAGGGTCAAGGTTTCATTAAAGCGGTAATGGAAATCCTTTACCTTTTAGAAATACATCTGTTGAGGCAGAGACCCCATTGAGAGCTATGAATGAGTTATGATTGTCCAAAGATGCAGATCTTTGAGAGCTTGGAACTACTTTTGAGACCTTTTCCTCTGTTACCCTTGATTTTTCTGCAAATACCTCCACTTGTTGCTTGAAGTTATCACACTGTTTGGTGATCTTTGAGGAGTCTGACGGCTTTATGGGATGAGCAGGAGAGTCATGGCAAGAGCTGCTCATCAGCCATTTCTCTGCATCATCCCACTTGGAAGGAAAGCTTTTTCTTGAATGATTCCCAGCACTGAAGCTGAAAACAGGTCTGCCAGGTGTTGAAGGAGCCTCCATTCTCCTCTGATTGACCAAGTTCATTCCCTCTCTTCTCCTCTGAGCTGAAACCTCAAGAAACCCTCCACCTTCTTTGATGTTGCTGGCCATTGGAAATGACTTGACAAAATCAGAGGTCTCTTTGAGATTAAGCTTGCAAAGTGGGTCAGGGAAGGCCTCTACAAATGGGTTGTCATTGCTTTTCCCATAGAAGCCCGCGTTTTCCTCCAGTGGAGATTCCTGAATCAAAAACACCCAAAAAGAAGAAAAAACAAAAGGAGCATTGAAACCCATTGGAACATGAAAAGAAGAGAAGCAATATAAAGAAGAATGCAAATGTGGGGGGAATCTTTACCCCATTGGGCACAAATATAGACTGAGCTTGAAAGTATTTGGGGCTTGTGAGATTCATGGCCATGGGTCTGAGGTTTCTGGGGTCACTGATTTGGGGCTTATGGAGTCTCCTGTATGTAGTAGCGCAAGTGTTATGCGTATCTGCATCATTTTGATATAAAACACTGTCATGAGAAAAGTGACTGAGAAGGCAGTAGAACAGTACAGCTGAACAAGGAAAAAGGCTTGACTACTTGGAATCATGGTCTAAAATACTATTTACAGAAATGAGTCACATGCGATCAGCCAGCCAGCCAGCCAGCTCTCCCTTCAAAATGCAACCAAAGAGTACAACTACTCTTAATGAAGTAGATGAGGAAGGGGACGAAAGAGTACTCCATCAAAAGAAGAGAGAAAAATAATTTGATAAAACAAGTAAATTCATTTTTTGTATTCTTTTTGGGAAGCTTCTTATTGGTTTTGATCTCTTATTTTAATGTCTATAAAACACAGCTTATATTGTGTTACATTACATCCCAGGTAAAGCACGACTTTTGTCTGTCTCCTTGCCTGCCTCCATGCACAACGCCACACAAAGGTGTTGTTGTTTTTACTTGGATGTATTACTACACAAAGTACAAGAATAAACTAAAAAAAACAAGAGCTTGAGGTGGGGATGCCGGATTTATCCATGTCGTAAGATATTGTTGAAGTCTCTTTGTTTGGGCTTAAACTCAACAAAAATAAATAAACAATGATGATGAGGGTTGGAAGTTCGATACATACCATTGGATTCCGCTTGTCTATCTCACATAGGGAGAAACTCTAATGCCGTAGGCCCAGCCCAATAAGCTATTAGAGCATTGGGGATAAAGTTTAGCTAAATGAACGTCTTTTTTTCTACTTTTGATTCAGCATTTTTAGTTATTAACTTTTAGTTTTTTTAAAAAATATATATTATTTATTATTTATTTTTTTACTTTTTTCTATTCCTAAAAAAAAAAGAAAGAGAAAGAACAAGATTAGATTTTTTTTTTTTTTTGGTTGAAATTATTATTAGGGATGAATTATTGAGTTACGATGCTCAGCAAATTTTGTACCTTAATTAGCAAACTCTTAACCACCATGGCTGTCGGATGTGTGGACATTTTTGCTACATGGCTCAACAAGCAAGATGTGAGTGTTCTAACATATGGACCACATGAGTGATGATAGAGAACACGGGCGTGATGCACGCCCATGTTTTTTTTTAATATTTTTTTAATACATATATATAATTAAAATATTAAAAAATACGGGCATAAACACATGAGTGATGATAGAGAGAACACGGGCGTGCTGTTTTTTAATATTTTTTAATATATATATTTTTTATAATTAAACCATTAAAAAATACGGGCATGACCACATGAGCGATGATAGAGAGAACACAGGCGTGATGCATGCGCGTGTTTTTTAATATATATAATTAAAATATTAAAATATATTATTTTAATATTAAAAAATATTAAAAAACACGGGCATAATGCACGCCCGTGTTCTCCTTATCATCACTCGGACCACATAATGCAAAAATTACTTGCTTCAAGATTGTTTTAGATTGCATTTAGGAGTTTAAAAAATACTTTTAGTATATAAAAAAAATTGACTTGTTAGATAAAATCTTCAAAAAGTACTTATTTGACTTTTTGTTTTATAAAAAAACAAAACATATTGTTAAGAAAAGTTCTATTTTCTAATGCAATCTTATACAAGCTCTTAGTCAAATACAAGATATATGAAGATATTAAAGTGTTAAAATTTACTAGTAATAATAAAAAGACATAAATTTCTTTTAAAGTGATTCAGTGGTAGACGGTATCTAATTGTCCTAAGAGCTACATCTTACTTTTTTGACTTTCTTGTTTACAATACAAAATTTTGCAGGTGTTGATTTGGTTTTTACAGTACAAAAGTCACAAAAATTATCATAAGTGAGATAATACAAATATAATAATTAAACCTATAAGATTTGACTGCATCCTAACCTAAATAAAAAATAATATTTTAAAATCAATCTTATATATATATACCCTAGTAGGAAAAACATATATTTTAACAAGGATGAAAGGTTTTTCTGAAAAGGAGAAAGCAATATAGCACAGGAGAAATGATCGTTGGATTCTGCCTGTCTATCTGACCTAGGAGGGAGTCTAATAGCCCAAGAAGCTAGGGAGAGATCACATGATGAAGAAAGATTTTTAATGCATCTAAACTCTTCACGTGCAAAGTGACTAAAACAAAAGTTTATTTTTCTTTTTTATTATTATTATTATTATTATTATTATTTTTAAATCAAAATCTATCCGAAAACGGAGAGAATTTGAAGCATCCAAAAATGGGTTTATGTAGGAATTTACCTTCCCAATGATAGGTATCATAAGACTTGACATCCACCTTATTATCATGGGTTAAAACATGGATGATAGTTCTTAACTTCAATTGTTAACTTTATCATTTAATATCAATATTTGTTAATATAGAGTAGTAGGTAGTTTACTTAAATTGTGAGTAATTATCTTTAGTTAAGTAAATAGTTATCTTTAGTAAAAATAGTAACCGTTGTTGTAGTAAGTTTATATATATTTGTGTCATTATAATAGGAAGAGTAGAGAAGAAAGTGTTTGTATTCTAGTATTCCTTCGGCCCAAAGTTGAAATTTGTATTATAGTTACTCCCACCCAAAGTGGAGATTCTCAATTTATCTTATCGAATCTAACCGAGACCTATCAAATGATAGTGAAAATCATGGAGTAATTCCTAAAAGGGCATGCATCAAGGAAGTGGGGTGTAGTAGCTTAGTGGGTAGTTATTATCCTTGTTTATGTTAGTGCTACATGGGTAGTTAGTATTCAGTTGTTATGTTATGTTAGTGGGTAGTTATGTGTTATGGGCTAGTGTGTATTATGGGTGGTTACTAAATCTGTTGTGAGTAGTGGGTTGTAAGCCTAGTATAAACCAAGAGTCCAGAGATTGGTTGGGGTATTGAATTTGTAATTTGACTTGTGTCTTTGTGGTTTGTCTTCAACCCTTAAGTAGAGTTCATTATCTATCAATTATCTACATATTTCTATTCAATTTATTGTGAGTTCCTATCAATTGGTATCAAAGCATGGCTACCACCAAGGATCGTCTCGAGAAATTGGTGTTGGAAATGCAAGAGTTGAAAGAAGGAATGCAAAAGATGAGTGCGGAGTCACAGTTCAATTTTCTTGAGCTTAGAGAATTATTCTCCAAGTCTCTCGAGAGGGGTGAGTCGTCTGCAACAAAGGACAAGGGGTCATTTCAAATAGCCAAGGAAAATTCGTCCGAACATTCGAATGGATCCAAGGGGTTGGGTGGTTTTGCTAAGTTGGATTTTCCTCGTTATTCGGGAGATGATCCCACAGTTTGGTTGTACCGGGTAGTTCAATATTTTGACTACAAACAGACATCAGAGGATCAAAGGGTGTCGTTGCCATGTCTTCCAAAATCTGGTTAGTCTGCTCCGACTGCCCATCTGTCTGCGAATGGAACGCGGTACTAAACTTTAGCTTTGTCCCCATCTCCTTCTGCAGACTTTGCCAAAACCTTGAAGTGAAGTGAGAATCTCTATTCGAAACAATCGCCGATGGCACTCCATGCAAACAAACTATATTCTGAACATATAATCTGACCAACTTATCCATCGGATCCTTAACCTTCATAAGAATGAAGTGTAGGCTATGCAATGTTCGACTCCATTAAGCTTTCTAATTGACCTATGTAGGGAGTGTTGGGTCAGTGACTCCCAAACCAGATGATTTTAGGGCACTAGATGTAAAAACATCCCTAAGAGCTTAATTACTCAAGTCAAAAAGGCTGCAAAGCCAAACTAGCCACACAACCATTTAATTTGAATTTCTCATCTTTTTACGCGAACGCTCGATGCTTAGTGAGGCAAGAGATCTAATTACTCAATGAGAAACTCAAACTTAATTTTTTTTTTAAAAAAAAAAAAAAAAAAAAAAACCAAGGTTTCATCAACAGTTCATTCTACAAATTGCAAGATACAACCTAATCAAGTCAAATCTCGTACCTCACAGACTCTATGCTAGTGTTCTTGTGATGATAAACTCAAACATGTGAAGTCTCTCTAATCCAATCAAATGAGTCAAAGGACTCAGATTTCTAATGACATACTGTGTTCAATACGTTAAACAAACCAATGACATGCAAACCACAGTTATGATAAATCATGCTCAATCAACAACCTAGCAAAACATCAGACAATAATAAAGCTAAAGGCTTAATAAATCTAAATTAAGGGGGCTCAAATATGCAATATTTGGCACTCAACATCCCACACTCTCCAAATCTGTGAAAAGGCCTAACATTAGTCCTACGTCCTAGCTACAATGAGCCCTAGTCCTAAGACTTCAAAAATAGAAGTTCTATCTAGCCAGCGAACGTTCTATCAAACTTGTAACACCCCATGAAAATCAATTAACTAGTAATTGATTTCATGGTTCACCTCCCATCCTTATTCCTCTCTGAACAAGACTCAGGGATCTCATCATCTCCTAAGAGATATTACAACCGAAGATTTTTAACTAAGGGACATAAATATCAATAATTTAAACCATAATCACAAATAACTAGAGTAAACATAAATGAACATAACATAACTGGATCTCCAAATGTATCGGTCAGAGGCCGGTCATCAAAATAATAATACAAACTACTAGTGATTGTTCTGAAATAACATCAACGCCTAAGCTTAACTATAGATAACATAATCACAATCTCGATTAACTCTTCACAGGTAGTTCCTCCAGCATCCCACATGAATTTGAGCCACACCAGGTGAATCAAGTCTTTTGCCACCACTAATTGGTTCTCCAAATCCACCATCTACTAGACTAGCTATGATAGCATAGATTTTCATAATGGAAAGAAAAAGAATACAAGAATAAGTCTAAAGACTTTGTGAGTAAAAATACACACGATGCTTATGTCATTTGAATGATGAACTTAGTTGTTGACAAATTTATACAGCATTGTAACATGACAGTTATTCATAGATTATTATTTCTCGTAGTCATTGAGGATTAGGTGTGCGTAACCATTGTTAATTTTTAGCATTAACCGAAAGAATTTCCAATTCTTAATGAGCTGAAAATTATGGGCTTAAAAATTTTGAAGAGAAGCAGCTCTGCAAATTGGAAACGGTGAGGCACTCCCAACTCTCTAGTCCGGTTATAACACTCTTGTTAACAAAATTATGAGAGAGAGAGATTGTAATTTATATTCAATAAAGTCCTGAAACTGATTGATGGATAATTAAACAAATAGGTTCATGTAGTTGACAATTAACCGATCATCTATACATTAAGTTATCACACATATATATGTATCACTGGAGCTCAATAGACATATGAAATGAAAAATGTGATAATTATTCCTATGTAACAAGTCAAAGATATTCTGGTGGGGAATGTGATTCTTATCAGAGATATTCCAAACCTTCCTTATCCCTTAGCAAATTGCTGTTGCAATTTATAAGTCTGCCCCCTCTGCTGATATATATATATACACAAGCATATATATATATATTGTTCCTTAGGACTCGGGAGAAAAATAGGTGAAGACTTAAAACACAAGCATATAATATAACTTTTTTGTATAGTTTCTTGTGAAATTCTGAATAGATCCACCAACAATATGGCCTAGGATTCACCGGCAACAACAGGTAGAAGATAAGCAAAATGGGCCCCAGATGCCATACTTAAATCTAATAATACACCATGATAAGACGTAACCCATCAATAATTGATTTTTATATATGCTTCAACTAATAGAATTTAAGATTACAAAAAATATTCCAAAAAAAAAAAAAAACTTGCAACACTCAACCATGACATGATCAAACCCTTATTCTATCACAAATATAAGCATAGCCCCACCAAGAACGGACGAACTTCTTCTTCCTCTTCTTGTAGAACAATATCAATGGCTGTAACATGTTCTTCTTCCACTCACATCCCATTTCTGAAATCGGGTCTAATCAAAAAGCCTGTCAGCAAATCTCCGGTGCTTAAAGTCAGTCAAGTTCCAGTCAAGAAAACAACAAGACTCCAGATCAAATGTTCCATCAAAAACAAGGTCAATATCCTTCCTTTTTTTCCTTTTTCTTTTTCTTTTTTTTCTTTTTTCTTTTTTTGTTTCTTGGTTATTCCTGCGCATACATCCCCTTTCTTTCCCCATCTTCCAATTGAGAAAACCATAATTTTCGAAAAGAACAAGACCCAGTTGGATCAACTTTTCAGTCATATACTTTTTCTTTTCTGTTGGGAGAAAAAAAAAAACAAAAAGAAAGTGAAAAGATGATTCAACATTGTTTATTGATGTGGGTTTTTGCAGGTTTTTGAGGATCGGTCTAATGGTATTATCTGCTATAGCGATGAAAGTGGGGAGATAATTTGCGAAGGATACGATGAAGGCCCTCGTCTTCAACAGCAGATTCCAATAACAGCTTGTCATCCAAGGTAGATAATCCCAACACAAAAGTAGCATAATAATATAATATAATAAATTCATTTTATTGAAACCTTAAATCTAATTATTGGGTTTTTCTGGCGTCAGAGATGTGGAGATCTTCGATCTTCTTCTTCAACAAAGTAGGCTTCAGATTGTAAAAGGCAGTGGGTTGAACCACGCTGACGAAAGTGTTGCTGTGCACAAGGACTCCAACTGCAATGGCTTCAACTCGTTCTGCTGATCAGTGGCCCCAACTTTTGTCAATTCTATAGATATCTCCACCTCTATGTGTTGTATTTTGTTTAAGGCAGACAGATACAGTAATCATAGAATGTGAATAGAAGGCATAAATGCACCTGTTTTATTTTTGAAGTGCATTGTTTTACAACAATTTTACAGAGAGTGCTTTATTTATCCCTTTGCTTTTTCTTTCTCCTTCAAGTGTTCCATGTTTTCATTCTCTGAGAGAAATAACAGAGAAACAATGACAAGTCCCCAAACTCAAGAAATATATTATACAGTCATGTATATACCAAAAGGTCGAACACTTGAGATATATGAATCATTTAATGATGAAACTTTGGTCAGTTAAGATTCATAGAGCACAAACCAGGGCTGTAACCTTCTATGAATCATGAATCTCAGCATGTAATAGCCGTTTGAATGCTAGCTGACAGATTCATGGAAATCCTCTGAAATGATAATAATGTAAATAAAATCTGGGGTAACGTTTGAAGTGTTAACAGTGATCTTGGAGTATGTGATTATATCATGTCGTATAAAGATGAAAGAAAACCCATTTTTTTCAGTGGCATAAATGAAATCAAACGCTCTATTTTAACTAAATCATAATGTTTGGGATACCCTTACCAGGTGGGTGTGAATAAATCCAGTAGTGTTTTAGGGAGAAAACAAACAAAACCACATACACACCACAAGAGAGAGAGAGAGAGAGAGAGTCAAAAATTTTAAGAATAAAACATGTATACACATTTAAAAGCTAACATGAACAAGTATTTTGTACAAAGATTTCGTGTAGTGGTGATCTAATATTATACCCCTGACAGAAATCTCCACGGCTTCAAGAGCCTTTTTCTGCATCTTCTAACAAATAATTATGAATTTCTGTCGTTGAAAAAATACAAATGAAACTGCTATCCAAAAGAATTGACTATGGAAAGGGAAAACATATTAAAGAGGAAAAAGGACCATGTGGGAGGAGGAATTCCAAATTACATGTTTAAATATACAAGCACAAAGACTCACAGTATCATCCAACGGAGGTCCCACCTTGTGTGTTCTCTTCACATAAGTCAGACTGGGATTTGCTTGGAATAATAGATGGTGGCGACCATTGATCTGGGACCATCAGAAAATACGTAGTCATTGCTTTCCTGAACCTTTTCTTGTATTGCTTGGGGGAAATTACAGTTGGAGAAGAGTTCTTTGACCCACCAAGGATGCCTGAAGCCTTTACCCATGTTTCGAGATGCTTGTCCCATGTATATTGCCTCATGAAATCAATGATCCCAAGAACTAACTCATGCTTCTCTTCATCCACCCCAACCAGTAGTGAGTAATCCATTACATCAATTGACTGCATCAGCACAGGATTATGACAAATTAAAATGAATTAGAACAGAATCTAATGGAAGACTCTGGAACCTGTACAATATCTTTCATTTTTTATTTTTACACGGATAAGGAATCTATGCTGCTCAACTCTTGGAAATGAAATTACACAGAGAGATTAACAACTTACTGCCAGAAACGAGGTATCATTCCAAACAGCTCTTTCCAACAATCGCTTTGCTTTGTTTCCAACAAAAATAGGGGCAGTTGGCATTGCTTCAATCAAGTTCTGATCCAACAGAACTTTGTTGCTGCCACTGGAATCAGGATTATACCGAGATCGAGAAGATCCTTTAAGATCATAAAGCCGTGTTACATTCCTTCCAAACAGAAGATTCTCCATCACTAGAACATCCATCTTTGATTCTTTCCCTCCTTTAACATGCTTAGAAGTTACCTTCCAGAATAAAGCCAACAAAGAGTAAGCCACAGAGGATCTAATGTATCTAATGTTAGCAACATATGGAATGCCTCTTGTGTTTAGTAAAATATATCATTATATAGCTTCAAACATGGCAAATGCAAAGATCCTTTAGGGAAAGAAAGCTATTTTCATAAAATCATTAGCAACTAGTGAAAGCCTACTGAAATTTATTGACCAATTATGAAACCATTATGATAAGGAAAAAAAGAAGTGAAAAAACAGACACTTTAATGGTAGCTCCAAATATCAGCCACTTATTTCAAGCTTGTTTCGGTGTTGATAGCTCAATTACAATACAAGATATTGAGACCATTAACCAATAAAGAGTGAAGGTAACAGTTGTCATTTGAAGTCATTTGAAGTATATAAGAAAGAAAAAAAAAAAAAAAAAAAAGAGGGCACAGCCAACTGATAGGCCTCCACTCAACCTATTTAGGCTTTTTATAAAGCATTTGTTCTCCGTAATACACTTGATTCACAGATTTTTTTCTTTTCTTTTCTTTTCTTTTTTTATTCCTTAAAAAAAAAAAAAAAAAAAAAGAAGGCAAACAAACAAACGTGAATGAGATTTCAAAAATTAGCTCAATCCTGTTTGGTTGTCAAACAGAATTTGAATGAACCATAATTAATATCCATAGCATCTAATGTCAAACCCATCTCTGTGAATGGGGAAATTGAAGAATGGTAGCCTTCATAATAAAACATCCAAAATGATGGGATTTCATGAACTCCTAAATGATTCTTCTATCTGTTATAATTAAGGCTCTGACATTCTTTGATGGCCCCTTTTGTTTTTCTGGGCATCTTTGATCGCCCCTTTCCAAGCAATAAGTGACTGCGTAGATGGCCCCTTTCTAGGCAATAATTATACATTACCCAACATAAAGGAAAGAGGCCATTCAAATTTATAAGCATAACAAAGCAGGTTCCCAAATTCTTTTGTTTCAGTTGCCCTAGCATTACCCATACTCATCAAGTAAACTTGCGTACCTATATACTAAAGAAGCCAATTCTTAGTTAAAATAATAATCAGAGTTAAGGTTACCAGCTTTTTGATTCATGACTGGGAAAGTTACCAGGTTAACAAACAAGTATGATGAATTAGCCTGACTGCATTTGCAATACTCATTTAAGTACCTGATAGATTCCCAGAATCTTTGCCAGGCATGTTGGACTTCCTGAGTCAATTGATTCAGATAGGTACTTGAAATATCCAGGAGCAAACTTTATAAACGATTCCAACTCTGTCTTGGTGACTTGTTTAATGATAAATCTCTCATCCAAGGTTTTTGCAAAGAAGACATTGCTCTTGCCACCCTGAGCACCCCACTTTTTACAGCGACTAAGAGACCTTATGAAATCAATCTCAGAAGGACAACAAATCTTCCTTAAGGCTTCAAAACGCTTTGCGAAGTAACAAGTCACAGAATATTTCACCTTACCAAGTGGGCCGTCATCTCCAAAAGAAACTCTGGCATGCAATGCCTTTGTATATGAGAGTGGGTCTAAAGCCAGGGAGCTACGAGATCCAGACATGGATAAAATGCTTTCATCTGAAGACCCAAGACTTCTATGATACTCAGAGACTATGTCATCAACAGAAAAGAGCGATTGGGAATTCATTGAATCAGAAAGAGGAAAGGAAGCCACTAAATCGGCACCATCTTTTGTCCTTTCACCCTCATCAGCCAGTTGAATATGATATTCTGGTGACACTAAAGCATAAGATATAACACTTGTTGGTTCATCATCATATACTGGAATGACAGTATCATTAACACCGACAGGAAGAAGCAGCCTAGCCCCACCTTGGAGTTCCAACTGCCGAAAGGATGAAGTGTAGATTGGATTATACTCACTCAGTGTATCAAGCTTCTGAGCGCTAGCTAAAAAATTCTTGTTGAACGAACGGTAGAAGTTCAAGAAAGGCATTCCTAACCAGCTTACAGAGTCTTCAATGCTATCTGGGTTCTTGGTGGACAGTACAGGTGAAAGAGCAAGGGCAACCTTGGTGTCATTTTGCTCTTCTGGTTGATTCTCTAAATTCAATCCATCCACCACTGCAGGGGTGGTTGAAGCTTCTGCCATAGCCAAATCAGGAAGTGTACTGGTACTATCCTTTGGTATTCCAACTCCGGTGTGATTTTCACCTATCCATGCAGCATCAAGGGTATCTGACAAATTTGCCATGATAGGGAACTGCCCATCAGAGAGGGTCCTATGAACATGTTCTGGCTTTAAAGGGTCAGATTGATCTTGACCCATGTCTTTTTCTTGATGAACTGCATCAGACAGGTTAGTGTCACTACTATATCCTCCTCTCTGCTCAGGGCCTTTGTTAAGCTTTGCTTCCACAGGAAGAGAGTCACAGCTAGAAAAGCCTTTCTCTGGCATGTTGGCCACATTCACTTCCGTGAGCTTATCACTACTAACAAGGGGTTTCTCCACATGTTCTGAACTTGAGATGCTTAAACCATCCTGAAGGTTGCTCTTATCTAAACTGACGGCATAAATCAGGCGATAGTCCCACATATAAGACTGAAAAAGTAACTGCCTCCGCAGTCGATTGATCTCAAGAATGTCAATAACAGGTGGCCCCTTTTTGGTTTCTGTGTTCAAGGTTTTTTGGAGTGATTCCTAAGGCAACATCAACCATAAAAGTTAGAATCCAGATATTAAAAAGTAGCAAATAAACAGTGTTCTTCAAATATAGGCATTATCAATACTTGATTTACTTTTTCTTATAAAAATTTCATGTATATTTACTAAATTTTGCAAATTTCAATTCAAGACCAGGATTATATTGATGTGACAACATAAAGGAACCAACTACAAAAAAAAAGCCACTTCCTGTGAATCAAAAGATGTTTGCATAGCTCCCGTTACAGAAAATAGGTAAATAAAAAGGTTTACAAAAAGATGGTGCACAAGCAAACACACACAGACACATGTATGTGTATGTATAAATAATGTTACACTTACTCCCACTTATTTACACAATTTTTCTACACCCATAGGTTGCTTTTAAAACCACATTGGATATGAGATGGATCTTTATTGGATTTTGATCAAATGGTGATTTTAAAAACCACCTATGGGTGTAAAAAAATAGTGTAAAGAAATGAGAGTAAATGTAGTATTCCTCATATATGTATATATGTATGTAAATCTATCTGTATATATATATATATATATATAAAATTCTAAACACAAAATCAAGAAAAAATAGTTTGATTAACCATTTCCATCGAGTCCCTGATTTATCTGCATACATGTCCATTGATTTCATATTGTCTATATATATGCACTGGCATACAGCTTCCAGGACATGAAATTCACTTATAAGGCCGGAATATTTGACATAAATAAAAAGGGCCTCACCTCGAATTCTGCCTTCTCCTTTTGTAACATTCCTTCTAGTTCTGCAATTCTGCGCTTGCTTCCAGGGGTTTTCATGCCACTATGAAGCGATCCCGTACCAGATCTTTTCTTTTCTATTTGGCAAAGAGCATTAAGTACTTCAGAAAACAGAAGCTCCGCACGGTCAACCACCTGTCATGACACAGAACTCAATTATATGGAGTGATATAATTCAAATGTAATCTTCAAAGACCGAAACCTGTGATCACAGCACCTCATCTGTTTCCTTTCGTATCCAGTCCTGATTTTCATAGTTAAAGTCTAGCTTGGGTGGTGGAAGGTAGACAGAATGAACATCAATCGATGCATATCGAAAGCAAGCAACCATTTTCCCAAATCTGCACATGTAAAAAAGTGAGAAGAGAGAGAGAGAGAGAGAGAAAACATGGACTTCTAATTATATATGTCCACCCTTATATCAGCTCTCAATTGGTAGTATACCTCCTTAAGTGGGCACAATACTGCAATCAAACTTTTCTCATTTTTCTTAAGATTCAACAAATACATATGACCATCCAGAAGAGGGTGGCTGACATCATTCAAATTGTTCAAATAAAGCCAAGAGGGTCACTTTCGATCCAACCAACTGAATCTTAGTTCTAGAAATGTGGCATATAATAATTGTCTTGATGAAGACCCTGCATAAATGCCATGTCTACTGTAATCTTTGATAGAGATACAACTACTCATAATGTTCTGACCATATAATATATATATATATATATATATATATATATATATATATATGGATGAGATATAAAGGAAATACCCATAGAAACGAAGACAATCTCTATGTAAAGAATGGCCACAACTTGCCACCCTGCTTGCAGCTGCATGGTTTGAAAAGCTGAGCTCCAAAAATTTCCCAAAAGATAAACCCCAGGCAGCATCAGACATCACTACTCTCCGAGTTGCTGGAGGAAAACCATGGGTCCTTGGACACCGTAGGCATCTGTGCCACATCCAGATCTTTCCTTCCCTTTCACCTGGTAAGAGAATTTCTCCTAGCCTCTTAACAGATATGGTGAGGGTACCCTGTCTATGAGTATAGCAGTGAACATGGGCTTCTGATGGCATACCACAAGAACGACATTGGTAACTCTGACAAACAATATAGCTACCTCAGTTTAAAATATATTGCAAGGTTTTGTATAAGGAGAGATATATGCAGATGTCAGAAAGAGAATATTCACCTGATCAAACAAATGGTCCCGTAAAAACCTTCCAAGAGGTTTGTCAAAGCTGCCATAATATTTGATTCGAAAGAGATGGGACCTCTCACAAACAGTCCCCTTCCATATGCACCGGGATGATAATGATACCAAAATGCTCTGGTGATCAGAAGGTGATGGAGGAAACTCTTCTTTTAAAGGCACATGATCTTCTTTCAAAGGTCCTTGCTCTTCTGGATGGTTTTTATTATCTTCTTGCAGGGATGATATCTCTGAACTGCCAAGCTGATTTGCAGCCATTGCAATGTGACCATTGTAGAAATCTTTTGCTATAACATCCTGTCCCAATGAAAATGCAAAACCATTAACAGCGAGATGATTATCAGTGACAGCTGAGCTGTTGTTTGCTGCAGAAGTTTCCGCCACTTGGGATTCTTTGAAACCCATTTTAATTTTGTCATCAAAGGTATGATAAGGAGAAAGTCTGTTGAGGTAAGAATCTGGAGAACCATATCCTGAAGGAGCAAAGGAGGTAAAAGCTGAATAGTTTATCAGATCTGAAGTGGATTCAGTGGATCGAGTAATAGATCCATTGGGTAAACAAGTTTGTGCATTGCTAATTGATGGGGCATCTGAGGTAGGGGCACTGTTCGATCTCCGTGGTTCACCAATCTGTTGAGGTCCCTGTGACTTTCCATCAGAAACACAGAAACCAGGTACCGTTGAGATGGATCTCTCAATGCTCGATGATTTATCTGGAAGTGCAACAGCTATTGGAGAATTCAACGGGATTTCTGGCAGAGAGGCTCCTTCATCAGCAAGAAAAGAAGTCTCCAAAGCCAAGTGATACGCTGCAAAAATTCCATACTGAACCACATGCTTCACTTTCTTCAACTCATCCCCATTAGCACCTCTGAGTAAAATCTGACACAGAGGCAACAGAACTATATGAATACTTTGTAGCAGGTCTATCAAATAATCCGTACACTAAATAAGATCTACGAAATTGCCCAACAGCAACATGATACACAACTTGCAAAAATATATGCAGTTGGGACCATCATCCATGTGGATGCATATAACTATGCCATCAATAATCCATGTTAGACTGTGCCTTTCTAAATTAAGTTTGAGGACTTACAGTACAACCCAGTGGCTTCGGGCACCCTTCAAAATACATCAGTGTCTTCACCAATTTCTTCCCACCCTGTCCCGCAGATCCATGATCTTCTAGAACCTTCTCCACATGAAATGCATCACAGTAGCCCAACTTCTGTGATGAAAGATGATCAATTGAAGGCACCATTTGAGCACCTGTGCAACGGGCAATGCGCTCCAAAAGTGGCTTCTTGATGTTGAGAACAAGTGATATGTCTTTTGCAAGAAGATACTCCTGTGCATGTCGAGAAACAGATTTCTCTACCAAAAGAACATCAGGGTGGTGGGCATCTATCTTTGCAACTGCCATCTTTAGATGGTCCATTTCCTAGATATGGATGCAAAACACATATGAAGAGGAAACCAAAAAATAAATAAAAAATCAAGCACTAGAAAGTAGTGAGTGGCAAATTGATACAGAATAGGGGAAACAGTAAAAACCTGCTGCAGCAGAGTATCAAAACTTGACAAGAGGTTAGAAACCCGCTGGTACTCAAGAGCCCCCCCTAGTATCAATATGCGAGGTCTCTCTATTTTTGAAGTCATTCGCCGGTGAGCCACATTTTTCTTACAAACAACTCCTTTGACCACCACACTAAGACAAAAGCAACTTAATTAGAAAGAAGAAACTTAAGAGGCGGCGAAAAGAATGATATATGAAAGTCTCTAGTTCATTAAAAGCTAAAACATAAAATAATTTAGTGAATGGATATATGACCGGGTAGACATAAAAATCCAGGACAGGATTAGCGGTGCTAATATAAAATATGCTTTAGATTTGATTGGGTGCTACAATGAATTTTATTTTCATTATGTTTCCACAATGATTAGTGAGATATCTCTTTCTTGTTATTCATAAATGTAGGTTTAATGGAAACACCATCCAATTGCTTCTCTCGTTATTTATATATTGTGTACTTTATATTGTTGCTAGTATGCTTTGTTACTCTTGCTTCTCTCATAAGTTATTAGTTGGTTGGTTTACCATATATGATTAGATCAGAAACTTAGTCTCTAGCAGCCCCAGTTTAACCACCCACATTCATTCCAAATCCATGCACCTATACCCTAAAGTGAATGTTAGGCATGTAGGTCCACGACTCAAACAAGATTATTCAGTACCACACCTCATAAAATGGAGGTCAATAATTCGAATCTCCTATTCTCCCTTCCCCCTTGGGAACAAAAAAAAATTACTTATATATATATATATATATAAGGATTGTTCAGCACCATGAAACAGACTATCTGACCAATAATTGACTAATGGAGAAATCTAAATTTGTGAGTTTATGTGCAAGAATGTGAAAAGAGAAACACAATCTATAATGCATATATAGTCATAGAAATTACTGAATATTTTACCTCTCACTACGACGTCCAGAGGCTATGCATTTTACTTTTACGTATCCACCTGGGTCCATCCCTCCACCTTTGCTCATATCTGGCTTTAAAAGCGTAGCAGCCTCCCAGGATAGATATGTTATAATCTCCAACCAACTCTCTTTGTCATCTTCATCATCTATGGAAAGGTTCTCAACCTGCAGTAGCTGAGCTACCAGAGCCCTAAAATGCCCATCAACCACATTCTTCATAGCCTTCTTGTGCTCCTCACTTGACCTATCCCTAGTGCGAGACTCCCCACTCCCAAAACTGCTCGAGGTCCGTAAATAGCTCCACTCTCCTGCAGCATCACCATCATCATCATCGTCATCAAACAGACCTGCTTCCTTGTCATCTTCTTCATCTTCTGGCTCAGGTGGCAGCCAGAGAAGTCCATTGTTCTCAAAATCCACAGGTTCTGTGTCAACATCCTGTGCAGCATATATAGAGGAATGTGATTCACACTCATCACCAATATCATGTTCATCTTTTTTCCCTAGCAGTGGGATTCCTTCCAAACCCTGTGAATCAAAGCTGTGATGTAATGGAGAGCTGCTTAAACTCTTTGCTCCGTTGTTTTCTCTATCAGGATGGATCTTATGTGATCCATCATCATTGCTTAGCTCATCAAAGTCAACTTGACCGTAATAATCATTGACTTGAGGAAAGTGCCTTGTTTCAGAATCTGACCGATATACACCGTACTCATCATCGTCATCATCACTCCTACTGCCACAGAAATAGCACACAATCTGTAACGGGCTATAATACGGAAAAATCTACTTTTCTTTTTCCATGTAGCACTGACTGAATACATTTCAAGTTTAATAGCGAACCAGCTTTACAAGATGACATTGAAAATTATAATAAACTGATCAACTGCTCTCCCTAAGAAATACAAGTGCTGTTATATGTTAAGACTCCCATCCCACTCAGTGGAACAGAATACACGCTATCAGTTTCCCTAGCTAAAATACATTAACACTGTATTAATTGTTCTCTTATTATACATATTGTATGCATATATTGATAAAAATAAATAAATAAATAAATAGAAAATAGAAAGAAAGAAAAAGGAAGATCTGAAATGTGAGTGTGTTAAAAAAGGCTTTACACATGTACATTCTCCTAGTGTGAATACAAGAAAAAGTAATAGCAGGAGAGACGATCAAACCTGTTCATTGAGAATCCATATTGGTTTGGATTCCCTACATCTGAAACAAGTTCTTCGCTCCTACCTGAAGCTAATTCACCCTGCCTATCTGTGCTTGCTTCCATCAAAGACGATTGACGTGGGCTGAGGCCTGAACTGCATTGAACTTGCTGATAAGGATCAACTGAGTATTGCATTGAGCCAAGTGTAATGCTATTACTGTTTGCAGTGCCACTAGATTTAGTGCTGGCCAAACTTGTTGCTGATGGCGAAGTACTAAGATCCTGGTTGGCAGCCTGGATCCCATTACGAAGAGTATCTCTGCCATGCTCCCATTGCTTGAAACAATAGTTACATACCCGAATCTTCTCCCACTCTTCCCTGGCAGTCCTTAAGTCACCAGATGGGGCAGGAATTGAATTTTCCGTACACCTAGCACAGAAAACTCGGCCACAAAGTCGACAATGGTGTCTACGGTTAAATATCGTGAACTGAGAATCACATTCGTAGCATACCCTACAGCTCTGATCAGGCATCCAAAAATCCCTCGACACATTTGCTGGCTCAGATCGCCGAGGGATCCACGATTTCACCTTGCCAACTAGCTCAGAAAACGTCTTGTCCGGAGCATCCATCGACAAACAATCCTACTGCCTTGTTCATTATGACATGCTCATTTGCCACAGTTAACAAAACATATCCTAGAATGACAGTAATTCTAACAAGTTAACCCAAACTGAAGAATCAAAAACCTAACCCAAACTATTCTGCACAAAAGTTTGTATAGTTCTTCTCTCTGCCCCAGTAAGAAAAGCCTTTGAAGACCAAAATTCAATCGTGAACATCTATAAGCAATCTCTGAAGGCATTAAGGCAGCTCTTGGTTCTCGAACTCATATTCTCGATACCAAAAAAAAACCCTCCCCCTTAGTCTAACCACAGCCACCTTGTAATAATCTAACCAGAATTCATAAGCCTAACCCTACTTCTCACACAATTCAGCTTCTGATCAGAACAAAAAATCTCATAAATCCTGATACTGCTTCCACCTAAATTCATAAACCAACGACTAACCACCTAAGTTTGTCCAGAAAAACAAAAACAACTAACCAGGTCCTGAATTCAAATTAAAACAACGAGATAGAAACTCCATTAAAGAAAACCGGACAAAACGTTCTCGACCACAACGCATAAGAGATTCAAATACGCTTCTCCGGATTGACCCCACTCAACCCACCTGACTTCCATCAATCCCACGCGTTACCCATTAGTTCTCAAATCCAAGGCCAGCCCAATATCCAATACAAACCGAATAACCCAAACAAACAGTTTTCTTGTCCTCCTAATGATAAAATCCAATCAGTCTCCCACTAAAAGAACAAGAATTTGAAACAAAGATATGTATAATTCTGATCAAAATTAGTAACTTACCTCTGAAACCATTCAAATTACATGGCAATCAGATCATCCCCGAGTGGAAGATGAAAGGGGGCACCACCCGAATTTGCGCCACGTGTACAGAAAAACGTGACTCGCCGAAAGCTCTCAGAGAAAGAAGGGTAGTTGGAGAAACTGAGAAAAAAACCCACCACCCAGAAAGCGATTTCCCCTGCCCATTCAAAACTCAATTCAATGCTTCAATTTTCGATCTTCCTGATCATTCACTCTTCAACATCTACAAAGAAAAACGAATTCCCCAGTAATTTGGGATTGATGGCAAATGAGTGACGTTTCTTGTCTTGACTCTCTTGCAATTACCAGTTTATGCATTGAATAACACAAATAATCACTTGATCGGATAATGTTTACAAAACATTTTTTTCCCTTTTTCTAACATGTAAATGAGCTTTCAGAATTTTTTTTATTTTTTATTTTTCCCCCTCGATTATGAATGAATTTGTTTGAGACATTGGATTTTAATCGTTTTTTATTTTATTTTTTTATTTATTTTATTCCTGCGGCCGAGATAGAGACACCTATAGCGTGGTTGCATGATACGTATCGGACGCTTATAGTAAACAAAGAAAAAACTAATCCCAAAAAAACAAAAAAAAATTCTTTTCCTTGAGACGACGTCGTTTAGCTACGAACAACTGGCAACCTCTGAGCCTCTGCAGTGTTAACTGAAGTCCGAAAATACCCTCCACGTTTATAATTTTTTTTTTTTTATAAAAAAAATGGCTGAATTGTCCTGGGGACAGAGATTTTGTAGGGGTAGATTTGACATTCTGGCATGAGCGTTGGGTTTGACTTCACAGCTGTGCACCCGGGTGATGAAGTTGAAGACGTTTCTTCCAAAAACCAAAACCGCGTAGCGGCGCTGGTGGTGCAATGACAATGATACTGAACCCAACAGATGATGCGGGTTTCAAGGATACGCAAACTCGAGTTTCCATCATAATTTAAAATTATACCACTTAATTATTTTTCTTTTTTTCTTTTTCAATCCATAGTCTTAACCTCTTAAAAGTACATGATAAACATATAAATCATCTTTAATTATACTTTTTTATTTTTTAAACATGTTTTAGTATCACGTACACCAACTCTTTTTCTAACTCATAGTTGATGTATAAAATAAGGTAATTACTTGTTACTCCTGGATTTAATAGTTCTTAATTATAGTATTTTGTTTTTGTTAGTATAACTAAATATATAAACTATAATATAAAGTCGTGTGTCCGAAATTATCACACACAATATATATATATATATATATATATATATATATATAAAAGGCTAACGATTTTGATAATATTCTTACCAAAAAGAAGCTGAGAACATGAATTATTATGAAAGGTGGCGGGATATTATTTACACATTTAGCACTTATAGTTAATAAATATGATGATGATGATGATACTGTCATATAATATCCTGAGGTATGAAAGAATATGATATTGCTAAATTGTTGGAATATTTACGTGTGATCTTGTTGTAGGAATCTTCCTATTTTATCGTCTCCCACTTGATTACACTATAATATCAGGTATGTAATCTAGTTGAACATTATCTCTTTGGTACCAATGATAATTTTTATACATGTCAACTCTCATCTGTAGAAATTACAGATCGGCATTAGATTATGACATTTTATAATGTATATACAAGTTTGTCATCTTCTCTAACCGCACCTTTTACCATATACTTCCTCACCGATTCTATATTAGGGTGACCTCATTTCACTTTTTAGCTAAACGAATGACATCAATTCTCTATAGTTAGGAATATTAGTTCACGCGAATCACACCTATTCCATAATTGATGATTTCAGCCATACACAAAACTATGTGCTGACCTGCACTGATTTTTAATCAAGTATTTCCTTAATACACCTTATCAGTCTCTTTTACATCATATACGTTTTACTGCTTGTTAATGTGTCTTCTCTCGATTAAATTCATATTTGCTTACTACTCTTATTGCATGACAAATATCAGGTATTGTACTTGTCATTGCATACATAAGACTACCCACTGCTTGAGCATAGGGGAAAGATTCAATTTCTTGAATCTCTGTCTCATTTTGAGGACACATTATTTTGCTTAAGTGTTGGCTTTTTAAAACAGGTGTACTTAAAGGTTTACATTTGTCTATATTAAACCTCTTAAGTATCTTTTCCAGATATTTTTCTTGATCCAAATATAATAACTTTGAATTTCTATTTCTAAACATTCTTATTCTTAAGACATAGGTAGCAGAGCCCATATCTTTCATTTCAAATTTGGATGACAAGAAGCATTTTGTTTAATTTATCATATTTGAACAATTACCAGTTAGCAATATATCATCTACATATAATGATAACATTGTTATTTTATCATTTTTCATTATATATGTAAACGCAATGATCTAGTGGACTAACCTCGAAACCAATTTCTAGTATTGTTTGGTGAAACTTCAAATACCATTGCCTCGAAGATTGTTTAAGCCCATATAACGACCTTTTTAACTTGTAGACTTCATCTTCATGTCTTTTGAAGTGGAATCCATCAGGTTGTAGCATGTAAATTTCTTCTTTTAATTCTCAATTGAGAAAAGTTGTTTTAACATCCAACTGATGTAATTCTAAACCCATTTTAGCTACAATAGACATGATTATCTTCATTGAGGCGAATTTTGCTACAGGTGAGTATGTGTCAACAAAGTCTACATCGGGTTGCTGAGTAAACCTTTTAGCCACCAATCTAGCTTTGTACTTGTCAAGACTTCCATCAGCTTTGAATTTCTTCCTTAGAACCCACTTGCATCCAATTGCTTTTCTTTGACTTGGCAAATCCGTAAGTTCTCACACATCATTTTTCTGGATTGATTCAAGCTCTTCATTCATAGCTTCAATCCATTTTTCAGCATCATGACTAGTTACAGCTTCTTTAAAATTTGCAGGATCTTCTTGTAAATTTATATCATATGTGCTTAGTACATAATGATCCTTGAGCGTGGTTGGTGGTCGTCTTTGTCTTTTACTCCCACTGTTCTGATTATTTATACCCAAATGAGGTGGATCATTGGATTTTGTCTTGCTCCCACTATTTTGCAGATATATATTATGTTCTATTTCTGTTAAAGTGTCTTGTGGTGTTTGACATTCAAGATCTTCACCTTATAAGTATCTAATTCCATCCATAGGAGTAATCTGATTAGTGTTTTCTAGAAATGCAGCAGCATCCCTACATTCTATTAATCCCTTATCTGGATGGTAAAATCTATATCCACTACCATTTTCTATAAATCTGCATTCTCATGTTTTACTTCCTAACTTATCCCTTAAAGGTTTTGGAATAAGTACAGATGCCTTACATCCCCACACTTTGAGGTTGTAAAAATCTAGTTTTTAGCTTGTCCAATATTCATATGGTGTAAGAGATGCAACAGTAGATAAAGCCTCACCACAAAAATGGTTGGGTAATTCAGCATATGCCATCATGGATCTTGTCATATCCATTAAAGTTATGTTCCTTCTTTCTGCAATTCCATTTTGTTGAGGCTTATAAGGCATTGTATATAAATGTCTTATTCCACTTTCTTTGCAGAAGGAATTTATGGCTTCATACTCACCTCCCTATCATTATTCAAGTTTTTAATGCACCTTCCCAATTGTTTTTTTTTTTTTTTTTTTTTATCTCTAATTTATATTCTTTAAATTTTTCAATTGTTTTAGATTTATGTTTGATAATGTAAATATGTCCATATCTTGAATAATCATCTGTAAAGGTATAAAGTATTTCATTCCTCTATGTGTTTTAGTTCTTAAAGGACCACATGTGTCAGAATGAATTACTTCCAATAACTCTGATGATTTCCAGTGTTTTGAAAAAGATTTACTAATCATTTTTCCCTTAATACATGATTCACATGTATTAAAATCTTCATAATTAATTTTAGGTAGTAATCTACTTATTCATTCTTATCATTTTGTTTTTGATGATGTGACCTAATTTTAAATGCCATAAGAAAGAACTATTTTCAGACACATATGAATACTGTGAAATGGGACATACTATCTATTTTTGCACCCTTAAAAAAATCTAGTATAGACCCTCCCAGACTCAAACTTAATACCATATCCTTTGTTATCTAATACGGAAACATATATTAGATTTATCTGGATACTAGGCACATATAGGACGTTATGTAAAACAACGACTGATCATTTAATAGAAATCTTACATTTTCCTTCGCCTAGCACATCACTGTAAGTGTTGTTACTCATGTATACTTTGTGTTCTCCGACTGTTTTCTCCTTGAAATCTACAAAGAATTCTCGGTCTTTTATGATATGTTTAGTTGCTATTGAGTCGATCCACCAAGAATTTGAAGTCGGTTCTACCATCATTAGTTCAGTAATGGTCATAACTATTTCTTTATATTTCTTGTCACTGTTGTTCTTTGGACAATTCACCTTGAAATGTCCCACTTTACCACATTTGAAACATACTCCTTTGATTTTGTTTTTACCTTTCGGCTTACCTTTCCATTTCTTCTTGAACTTTTTAGGCTTGCCTTTAAATGCTGGAGCACGTGAAGTCTGAGCTTTGATTTGAGCCATCATGAAGTTGTTGGATTGTCCTTCTCTCCTTCTTTTCATTCTCTCTTCTTCTAATACGAGCAACACTGGTAAGGAAATTATGGATATGTCTTTTCCACTGTAGGTCAATGATGTTATCACATGTTCCCAATACAGAGGAAGAACATTTAGTATTGTAGTTACTTGCATTTTGTCGGATATTGGATGACCGACAAATGCAAGTTCTTATGCAATAAGTTCCATTTGATTCACAAAGTCGTCCACATAGTCATCCTCACTCATACGTGCACTATTATATTTGTCCAATAATAGTTGTATGTGAGTGTCCGACCTAAGTCCATACTTTTCCTCTAATACTTCC
>NC_081547.1:12254935-12258629 GCF_901000735.1 Corylus avellana | reverse complement strand
ATATATATATATATGTATCATGCATGCATAAATCGATCAGTCTAGTAATATTAATATGATAGCTACCCATATTATTTATAAAAAAAATATATAAAACATACTCGATACATTTATTTTATAAGACCCGCAAACCTCACATGAACTCGATCGGCCAACGCAACATATGTTGTCGGTCAGTTGATACGTCTAATTATCTATACGTCTAGAATATTAATTTATTTTTTTTCTAATTAGTTTTAAGTATCAGATGAAAACATTATGTAATAGATAAAATATAATTTTGATAGAAATTATGTGATATAGTACAAATAATTTTTAATAAAATTAAAATAAATATAATTGTAAATTTTGTAGATAAATATGAAAAAATGACAAAGGAAGGATATAGTTCTTGTACCATGTGGCCCGTCAAGGATAATAATTGCCAGCTAGCGTCAGGAACCTACCGAGGGCGTGTGCAGTGACTGCTCTTCCCCACTAATATTTTTTTTTCTTTTCTTTTTCTTTCTGCTTTTTCCTTTCCTGCACGTTTCTTCCCTCACATTTCTTTCTCTCCCCCGCCCAAACGCTTCCTTGGACCTTCAACATCATTTCTTCCGCCATTTTTTTTTTCTCCATCAACCGGGCCGTCACCTTCGCAGCATTTCTCTCACCCGCGCCCTCTCAGCCAGCCCGGCCATTATCTCGCTTTTTCACGTGGTGTTTCTCTCTCTCGGTGGTTCTCTCTCTCGTCGGCGCACGTCACCGCCGTTGCTCCCTCCGGCGACCACGACCTCAAGCTCCGAAGGCTCTCTCACGCTCTAACTCGTTCTCCGACTCGAAAATCAAGTATATATATATATATTCCTGATTTAATCTATATATATATATATATATATATATATTGCATGTATGTGAGTAATTTATTCATTTATTTATTTATTATTATATTAAATAAATTATATAAAAATGTAATATACAATGTATATTATTAAATATTTTTGATGTAATTATATTAGCAATTTAATTTTATAGGTTAAGTAACTAATTTATTTGCTTAAGATATATGTTTTGTAATATATTTGAATAGTTTGACATGTTTGGTTTGTATATGGTGAGAATATTGTTTAATGTATTTGCATGCATGCATGTACAATTACGTACCCTGGTAGTTTGAAATTATGTTTTTGTGGAGAATTTTGCATTTGGATGTAAACCCATATTTTGTGTAGGTTTTGATTAATAACGGCATATCTATTTTTACCGATTCGTATGTGAATGTTTACATTTTCAAAATTTAGAATAATTAAGACACGTAGATCCTAATATGCCTACGTATAAAGTAAAAAACAACTAACATTGGGATTCAAGCTGGATATTGGAATTTATCTACACTTTCCATACAAATGCATAAATGGTATAGTAAACGAAAAAAAGAAAACCAACATTTAACCTAACTAGCTATATGTAGTTTATTTAGGGTGCCCATATGTAATTTACTTAGGTTTTGCATATTAAGATTATGTATATGTTTCTTAATTAAAAGTCAATGTATGTGTTTGTTTATTAAAAGTGAAAATAAAAAATTTGAAACGATGTAGTTAAAGAACCACAAAAAATAAAAGAACATCTAAGTAACTAACTTAGATTTATTTTATTCAGTTAGGGTCCCAGTAACTAAAGCTATGGACAAGAGTTGGATGACAAAGTCTAGGGGTACGAGGGAATACAGAGACAGGTGTAGATCATTCGTGGACTTTGCAGGAACTGCACAATCCCTGATGGAAAAATTCACTGCCCCTGTAAGGTGTGTCGTGTCCTTTTAAGCGGTGCCTTTTGGCGTCTGTCGTTTTGACACGTCAAAATATTTACAAGCGTGCCATTTTCGACGATCCGAAGTTCAGCATCCTTGTAGACAGATCAAAGAAACCGGTTACGACGCCTGCCAGCACTAGCGATTAGATGAGCGTCCAAAGCGGTAGTCAAGGGTTTTGACGTGTCGATACCGTTGTGCGATCAAAAGACCCTAGATCAAAGCAAATTAATTTTGTGGTGCTAGCACATCACTGTAAGTGTTGTTACTCATGTATACTTTGCGTTCTTCGACTGTTTTCTCCTTGAAATCTACAAAGAATTCTCGGTCTTTTATGATATGTTTAGTTGCTATTGAGTCGATCCACCAAGAATTTGAAGTCGGTTCTACCATCATTAGTTCAATAATGGTCATAACTATTTCTTTATATTTCTTGTCACTGTTGTTCTTTGGACAATTCACCTTGAAATGTCCCACTTCACCACATTTGAAACATGCTCCTTTGATTTTGTTTTTACCTTTCGGCTTACCTTTCCATTTCTTCTTGAACTTTTTAGGCTTGCCTTTAAATGCTGGAGCACGTGAAGTCTGAGTTTTGATTTGAGCCATCGTGAAGTTGTTGGATTGTCCTTCTCTCCTTCTTTTCATCCTCTCTTCTTCTAATACGAGCAACACTGGTAAGGAAATTATGGATATGTCTTTTCCACTATAGGTCAATGATGTTATCACATGTTCCCAAGACAGAGGAAGAACATTTAGTATTGTAGTTACTTGCATTTTGTCAGATATTGGATGACCGACAAATGCAAGTTCTTATGCAATAAGTTCCATTTGATTCACAAAGTCGTCCACATTGTCATCCTCACTCATACGTGCACTATTATATTTGTCCAATAATAGTTGTATGTGAGTGTCCGACCTAAGTCCTTAGCAGTCTCATGTCCTTCAAAGAGTGGGATGATATTATCTCTCATGCTATGGAGGAGAGTGACCCTTGCCATTAGGTTATCTTCCATCCATTTTTCTTTTTTCTTGATAGCATCATCATCTTTTTTTATCTTCTACTTCAAGTCTACTTGATGTGAGGGTGTACAATGTTCTCTCATGCGTCAGTACATAAAAGATGTGATGTTTCCACATTCTAAAATTGATTCCATTAAGGCTTTCGACCTTTGAGGAATCAATTTTAGAATGAAAAAATTCTTACAAGAACTGGATCTACAACAAGCAAGGTATGTGCTTTATTGTGACAGTTAGAATGTCATCCATCTTAGTAAGAATTCAACTTTCCATTCAAGATCGAAACATATTGATGTTAAGTGTCATTGGATTCATGATGCACTAGAGGATAGGCTGTGTGACATTCTATAAATTTTAAAGATTAAAATAAAATTATAAAGCTTTTTGTTTTATATATATATATATATATAGATATATATGAGGACTCTTTTAGTTAGGAGAATATTAGTGGGGTTATTAGCCTATTACATACTTGGAAGCTTTTAAATTTATTGCTTAATAACAATAATAATTTTATTAATAATAATAATAATAATTAAAAAAAAAAAAAAAAAAAAAAAAACGTGTCCTTCACCTTGTTGCATGCAATTTTCTTTTGACACCTAGTAGTCAATGTGTTTTCATCAAAGAGTCTCTCACTTTGGATTTTGCCATGTGGGTTCATGCTAGGAAAAAGTCTCCACGTAAGGAAGCACGTGCCCTCCTGCATGCTTCCTCCCATAGTTGTTTTACACATGTAATAAGCTAGTTATTTCATATATCTCTCGGCTCTCCTTCCTCCATTATATATATGCTCAAAGCTTTTTTTTTCTCTCACAACTACTAGTAGAGAACAGAAGCTTATTCCAGATTTTTCTTCTCTTCTTTCTCTTGCAAACCCCC
>NC_081547.1:12173010-12254915 GCF_901000735.1 Corylus avellana | reverse complement strand
AAATTGATTCCATTAAGGCTTCCGACCTTTGAGGAATCAATTTTAGAATGAAAAAGTTCTTACAAGAACTGGATCTACAACAAGAAAGGTATGTGCTTTACTGTGACAGTTAGAATGTCATCCATCTTAGTAAGAATTCAACTTT
This sequence comes from Corylus avellana, assembly GCF_901000735.1. NCBI lineage: Eukaryota > Viridiplantae > Streptophyta > Magnoliopsida > Fagales > Betulaceae > Corylus > Corylus avellana. The sequence continues at coordinate 12,254,770 of NC_081547.1, read as the reverse complement.
CCAATCAAGATCGAAACATATTGATGTTAACTGTCATTGGATTCATGATGCACTAGAGGATAGGCTGTGTGGCATTCTATAAATTTTATAGATTAAAATAAAATTATAAAGCTTTTTGTTTTATATATATATATATATATATATATATATGAGGACTCTTTTTTTTTAGTTAGGAGAATATTAGTGGGGTTATTAGCCTATTACATACTTGGGAGCTTTTAAATTTATTGCTTAATAACAATAATAATTTTATTAATAATAATAATAATAATAACAGTAATTTAAAAAATAAAAATAAAAAAAATAAAAAATAAAAACGTGTCCTTCACCTTGTTGCATGCAATTTTCTTTTGACACCTAGTAGTCAACGTGTTTTCATCAAAGACTCTCTCACTTTGGATTTTGCCATGTGGGTTTATGCTAGGAAAAAGTCTCCACGTAAGGAAGCATGTGTCCTCCTGCATGCTTCCTCCCATAGTTGTTTTACACTTGTAATAAGCTAGTTATTTCTTATATCTCTCGGCTCTCCTTCCTCCACTATATATATATGCTCAAAGCCTTTTCTTTCTCTCACAACCACTAGTAGCGAACAGAAGCTTATTCCAGATTTTTCTTCTCTTCTTTCTCTTGCAAACCCCCATTCTAGCACAATAAGTCCCCTTCTCCATTATTATTATTTCTTTTCTTTAATTTATTTTCTTGAACGAAATTAGGATAAGTTAGTATTTGCTTTTTATGAGTATTTAGGATTCTTGTTAATATTGAAATGATAGTTTGTAGATTTTATATAGATTATATATATATATTTTGTTTAGACAGATTTTTGTGATTAAATATTATACATCCATGATAATGATAATAGCAATAATAAATTTTTTATTGTGTTAATCTCATGAATAAATGTCTAGCACCTCACACATGTATATATATATATATATATATATATACACACACACACGTGTATAGCATAATTGGGAGGAAATATTGGATATCATGAGAATTATATGTATATATATATACATACCTGTACGTGCAATTACACATGGGGGACCGTACACCCACACACACACAAATATATATATATATATATATATATATATATATATATATATATATATAAAACTTGACTAAATCTTTAAATGCTCTTCTAAATTCATCTTTATAATTTATTTAGGTGAAAGGGCGGCTCGACCCAACCCAGCGTCAAATCCAAGTAAGGGGACACAATGCCAAAAAACCCCAACAAATTTTTATTATAAATCTTTTGAAAAATGTTAGGGATTTTATAAAGAATCCACTTACATGATTTTCAATTGCACTTCCTTCCATATTTTAATGACAAGTTTTATTTATTCATGTCATTGTTTAAGAATTTTGATACAGTTACCATACTTCATGATTTATGCAAGATTGCAATTATGAATGAAAAGAGCTATCAAAATTCATGGCATAGCATACAGTTACAGATGAATTTACAGATCATATGAAATGTTATATGTGCATTCATAGTTATAAATGTTTAACCCGAGACACGATTATAGTGACAATCAGTACCGCATAGGGTAGCATGGCAAGCACACCGAAGGACAGTTACGAGAAGATGTGTGCTACCGGCCAGGTGGCCTTCACCTAGGGAAGTTCCCAACCTGGTAGCTCTCCCCTGTGACGACAGGATGAGCATATAGGTCCTTCGGGACAAAGCCAACGTGCGCCGCTCACAGTAAATTTGTGGTGTCGGGTCAAAAGGGTAAAACAACAGTTTTGAAAGAAAGAAAAAGGAAGTGCTTGTACATCTCATAAGTTACCTAATATTCTTGTATTAATTGTTATTTATTTTATTAATTGTGCATAATTGATATTATAGCATAACATCTGCATTGCATGTTTTGTAGCATTTTGGTGTTGTGGCTACTTACTGAGTTGTCGAACTCACCCTTTCTCCCTTTTAAATTTTCAGATGCCGTTGTACATTATAATTTTGAGAATGGGCATTCCCGTAGGCGTCCTTGCTCTTGAGGACCCTATTATATGACCCTATGCTTGGAATACCTGGTCCTACTGCTTTGCGGAGCCGTAGGAGTATTAGAGCTTGAGAGTCCAATGGGTTGCCAAGATTAAGCCATTGTTGTGCAGACTTTTGTTTTTGTAGACTGCACAATATTTTTTGTTATGTATATATATAGGAGAACACTTGACACATGGGGAGGCTATAACCCCCTATAGTAGTCACTTTTGATTATGCCTCCTGACATGGCTTGAAATGTTTGTTTTGGATTCCCAGCTCATGTAAACGAGATTTTGCAAATGTTCATAGTAAAACACTAATTCTACATAACTTTTTGACTTCCTATCTTTACTTGTTACTTAGTATTAATGTAATGATCTCTGATAATTATTCCTTATTTGTTGTGATTTTCTTTTAAGTTCGTGTTTCCCCTATTCACCTTAATCGGAGGCGTGACAGGCTATTACAAATTGAGAAAATTCATACTGATGATAATGGGCCAGATATAATGACAAAACCGTTGCCTATGCAAAAGCTTGAAATTTGCAAAAATGCAACGGGCTTGGTGGAGCCCCCCACAGAGTCGAGAGGGGGAGATTTGTTGGGTGGTCCCTCTTATGTGTGGACCACATGGACTACAACAAAACAAAGAGTTTTGTTTATAGTAGAATTCTAACACACGGTACGTGTGTTTATAAGAGACAAAAAGAAGAGAAGAAGAAAAGAAAAGAAAAGAAAGAAAGAAAGAAAAAAAAAAAAAAACACCGCACGCTGCAGGGAGAGAAAGAAAAAAGAAAAAAGGGTTTTGCCTATTCACACCCGTCAGAGTTGGAGGTTCGTTTGTGGTTCGATTTTGATGCAATTTTAGAGTGTTGCTCCTAACGATGAGTGCTACGTATTGACTGGTGTCGATCATTGGAATTCCTCTCCAGTCGCTTGGTTGCTAATACCTATTTGGTGAGATATTTCTTTATTCTTGTTGGAATCCACTTTAAGGTGATGAATTTATGTTTAATCCAAGAATGCATGTAGTCTTGATGTGGTGATAACCTCTAGATATTTCTCTAGGGAAGACAATTGTAAACTCATTATTGTTGATAGTAGAAGATTTAACTAGACTAGGTCATGTGGTTTTTACCTTCGCATTGAAGGGTTTTCCACGTAAAAATCTTGGTGTCTTGTTTGTAAGTTTGCTTGATTATTATTTTGCTACTGTGTGACTATTTAATTTGCACAAAAAGAGGTAGATTAATTCTGCTGAGCATCTGAAATTGGTATTCAACCATACCACGGGGTTCAACCCAAAATTTGTATGTTTTATAAGTGAATATTTGGTTTCAAAAAGGAAAAAAAAAAAAAAAAAAGTTATATTCTCTATAATTTTTTCTCTGCAAATATTTTTGTAAGTTGTAGTCAGATATTTTTCACTTACAACTTATATTCTAAGTCGAGGGTGTTACATTTGTTGACCCCATTTGGTCAAATAAGGCGGGTCGACCTATATATATATATATTGTAGGTGATACGTGACATTATTTAATTTGTGCTAACATAGCATTTGACGGTTTTTTATTAAAAAAATTAGATGGGAGTTAAATGCATAGACCCTTTTTTTTTGCTTACCACAAGGCGTTGTCTGTCAATATTTATACTACATGAAGCAAATTGTGAACGGATGCAATCATAAGGATAAGGATTGATTTTATATTTCTTCTTAAATAAAACAATAAGAGTTGGAGCCCTCTATGAGTATGTCCAACAAAAAAATAATTCTGTCTTAAAAACTCATTTATATCATTCATTTTATTCCGACTAATGTAATATGTTTTTATTAACTTTTCATATTACTTAGTTAAAAAAAAAAAAAGAAAAAAAAAAGCGTATTTAAAATGCATCACCTCGATCAATATAAAATTTATATGTGTAATCAATGCAAAAGCACCAATAAGGCAATAACGACGCCGGCCTAACGCATTGCAAAAGACTACACGCGACGTCGTTTGCATTATGGTAAACGGATGTACATAACACAGGTAACAGGAACATTATTGTTTTATAATACAAAAACCAAATACTACATCGTTCCGCTTTTAGATATAATCTCGCTAGAATCAAATAAATAAACTCACCGGAATCTCCCAGTACACCGCCGGCGAATTCGGGTTTCTTTTGTTATTCCCTCTAATAAAGCCCGAGAAAGTGACGCCCACGTATTAATGTGGTGGAGATCAGCCTCTTTCATTCTCGACCAACGAAACCAAGACGACGCCGCATCATCAACCAAACCCGAAACCCTCTCTGTGTCTCCGCCCCAGACGCAGTCTTCGTACATGGCGGCCGCCGAGCCATTCAACCAAAACCCTAACCCTAACCCTAAGATCTCTGCTTACTACCAGACGAGGGCGGCCCACACCGGCGTCGTCACCAAGGACTGGCTCGCCCAGGCCCAGGCCGCAGTCGGCCGACACCCCGACGACGTGCCCTCGCCGGGGTATGAAGTCGAGACCTCCGACTCCGGCAAGTCCTTCAGCGTCATCCACGAGTTCAACAACTGGCGGAAGCAGCCCGATCTCGCCGAGGCCGTGGCGGCCATTCGAGCCTTAGCCGCCGTGATTAGGGCCAGCGAGGCCACCACCATGATGGAGCTCGAAATTGAGCTCAAGAAGGCCTCCGACTCTCTCAAAGTAAGCCTAATTTTTTTCGTATTTCGGTGGAGAATTTCGTATGTCTCTGTTTGTTGCTATATGTCTTAAGAGTCACTAGTGAGCGGAGTATGAAGTACTGTGTGCGTTATAGTTTGGTTATTCTGGATGAACTGTTCTCTGTAGTGGCACCATAGGATTCGTGAACAAAAAGGAAAGAAAAAGCAAAATTGTTGATAGATTTGGAGTGGTCATTTTGTTTGTGGCTTTATGATTTTCTATGGGAGTACTTGTGTGAAGCTTCTTAACTGGGAAAAGAATTGCAAAAACCATTAGAAGATGTTATCTGAGGTAGATGTCTCTTGTAAACAGAAGGGGTTATGCAAAGAACATTGCAAAAAATAATGGGTCACTCATGGAAAATTGTTTTATGTCTATGTAACAAAGTTGAGGGTAGGATGGGAGAGAATTGTTGTATTATTATACGTTGGTGATCCATGAATCTTGTACATGTATGATTAGATTATATTGCCAATTCTCATTATAACTGCAATTCGGTAGAAAACCAAGCTGGCACAAGGTAATCACTTGGGAAAGAGGTTTAAATCAGGGCATGAAAGCTTATTTTCTAGCACTCATTCATTTCCCATTGATTTGTTGAGCCCTGTCTGTGCTTTCCAGTCATGGGACACGACCTCCATCTCCTTGACAGCAGGCTGTGATCTGTTTATGCGATATGTAACCAGAACATCAGCATTAGAATATGAGGACTTCAATTCAGCCAAGTCTCGCTTGATTGAACGAGCAGAGAAATTTGGGGAGATATCTTGTAAGGTATCTAAGCTAACTCTTTGAGGCAAATGTTTTACCATGATGTCATATATGCCCCATTAGCACAAGTAATTGTCTCATGTTGCAGGCACGCAGGATCATTGCAATGCTTAGTCAGGATTTTATATTTGATGGTTGTACCATTTTGGTGCATGGCTTTTCCAGAGTTGTGTTGGAAGTGCTGAAGACAGCAGCTCAGAATAAGAAACTCTTTCGGGTTTTCTGCACAGGTTTTATTTCTTAACACCCTATATTTGCGTTGGAGTACTTTAATGTGATTAAATCAAAATTAGCACCACTTTAATGTCAGCAGTAGCCCTTTGGCATCTTGTTTAAGGGTTCTCACTGTTTACCTCTTACTACACACCTTCAAGATTCCCTAGACTGCAAATAAGTGAGGTTGCAATGAATAGCATATCTTCTTGATGTTTGATTTGATCAAAAGCTTTAGTCATTGAAAGTGGACCCATGACTGTCCATCAACTATGGTCCCATGGTCCAGAAACACACTTAGCTTATGGTGGGTTTTAGCCCTTACATCCACATATTGTTTCTGGATGATATGATTCTTTTGGTGACGGAACGGAATAGAATCTAAAGGTATAATAAAAAAAAAATGCACCCGAAGGAACAAGTGGGTAGTTTATGTATCTCTTAAATATCCATTCTATGTAATTTTCTAACACCAGTTTAAATTTTATGCTGTAAAATGCAGAGGGAAGGCCAGATAGAACAGGTTTACGATTATCTAATGAGCTGGCCAAGCTTGATGTTCCTGTGAAGCTCCTAATTGACTCTGCAGCGGCATATTCTATGGATGAGGTTGATATGGTATTTGTTGGGGCAGATGGAGTAGTTGAAAGTGGAGGTATCATTAACATGATGGGAACATACCAAATTGCATTGGTAGCACACAGCATGAACAAACCTGTTTATGTGGCTGCTGAAAGCTACAAGGTACACCAAACTTTGTTCTTTACGATATCTAACCAAAGAAATCATTGTGTTAAAACTGCGCAATTAATTAGAGTAATTTGGGTTGTTGCGTTTATCCCATTCCTTCTAAAAAATATAATCTATACTTTACAGAGGAGTCCAGAGTTAAAGCCATTCTTTCTTATTTTCGTTCCACCGGACATTGATATAGTCTGATATGTTGATTTGCAGTTTGCTCGCCTATACCCCTTGGACCAAAAAGACATGGCCCCTGCTTTACGGCCGATCGATTTTGGGGTACCCATTCCATCCAAGGTTGAGGTTGAAACGTCTGCCCGGGATTATACACCTCCTCAGTATCTGACTCTACTCTTTACGGATCTGGGTGTCCTCACTCCATCTGTGGTCAGTGATGAGCTCATCCAGCTATACTTGTAGTCATTGAGGGATACAATTTTGTCTCATTTTACTTTCCAGATCATGATGTATGAATGTTGTGTGATAGAGAAATTCAGTACTCAATGCATGAATTGAAACTTTGGTTTAACGCTGGTGGATGTTTCTATGAAATTTGGAATGGCCATGCATGCATATGCGTGTGCGCATACAGACATGCATCCTTGTGTTGTGCCGTTGTGGTCATTTGGTGCTCTTGATGGTAAGAGGTTGATGAATGCCCGCCCGCGCTCAAGAAACGAGAAAATAACATACAAAAATGCATTCCTTTGATATTTCAATGATGTTTAAAATAATTGTCATTATATTTGATGCTCGAACATATATTGTCAAAATGTCAAATCATGGTGAACGGCACCTTCATGCGTTGGGTTGAGTCTGGTCGGAGAATAACATTGGGATCGCTTAGAAAATTACAAATTGAGGATCAATTGGTGGGGTGGGTGGGGGCATGCCACTACTTGGATCAGCGTAAAGTTTATTCGGATTTTTGTGCAAGTCCCGAATAAGCTACTCAGCAGTCCCTTCTTTTTACAAAATTTTTTGTTAAGATCTATACGGTTTCTTGAGTGGCCAAGTTTAGGACTTGTTCAGCATCTAATTGTAAATCTTGCTTCCTATCCTTAGGTAGTATGGCAAAGATTACCATTATGGTAGGTTTAAATAATAAGGGATTGCAGCAATCGTAAGGAATGTCCTAGTGAATTAGAAACAGAAAAACCCATGTTAATTTGGACTTGTTTGCTAACTTTCTTCACAAAAAACTTAAAACTACTTTTACATTTACATGTTATCAAACACCCGCCTTTGGCTTTGCAATTGCACTCCTAACCTTTATTTCCAATTCTTGTCTTTTAGGGTTTCATCTGAAAATCTCTACACTTGATTGCTAACTTTCTAGTTTTACATTTACACGTTATCAACACCACCATTGGCTTTGCAATTGGTCTCCTAACCTTTATTTCCAATTCTTGCTACCTTCTAGGGTTTCGTCTGAAAATCTCTAAAATTTATTTCTCATGTCCTCCGGTGGGATTTTTATTGGAGTTCATTAGGTTAAAATTATTGAAGCGATCAAGAGAATCCACACCGGAGGGGATGGCATCAGAAACTGGCTTAATTTATTATAAATGGAGTATCAAAGAAACAAAAGAGATAGAGAACAAAAACGTGAAACATGTTTTTTGCGAACAAATGTAGATTTCAAAAATGTATTTATTCGACATGTATAGAGTCAAGTGAAGTCGTCGAATTATTTCACTGTTTGAACTTTTGTGGAAGAAACTTCTCCCTCAGCTCTACAACATCGATCTCATCAAAGTGACTCTCCGGAATCCAGTTGCCACTCTTTGGATCTCTCATCCAAAATATCTCCTTCCGGTCGGTGGCCGACGCCACTGCCACCGCCGCACTGCCAGACTGATCAGTTGCCTTCCTCAGCGCTGTTACCACCGGCTGCACTCTTGCATTCTCCACTGCCGCCGAGTATGATCGCCTACTGTAATACAAAAAGAAAAACAAAACAAAACACAAAAGTCATAAACCCTTATACCTAGACAACGTGAAGAAGAAGAAGAAGAAGAAGATGATGATGATAAGCACGACCTGAGAAGGAGAACGGAGTTAATGGAAAACTTAGGCATGGCGTCAAAACAGAGAAAAGATGAAAGGTGGAGAAAATAGAGGTACAAAAAAGTTTAGGGTTTTTTGAGTTGAAGAGTTTTGTTGGGTGAAAGGGTTTTATATAGGGAGATAGAGTGGCGGTCTTAGCTGTAACGTAAAAGTAGTAGAATCTTTGAGACTCCTTGTTTAACAAGGATGAGTGATTGTTGTGGAATTTGAATTCCATGACGTGCGGGAAACTTCCTGCACTACTACTTCAATCACGTGCCTTTCTTTTATTTTCATCTTCAATTTGGATATGTGCTTCTTTTCTATTTCTTTTTCTTTTTGAGGAAAATTCCTCCGAGGCGGACCCCGTACAAAGCACCTCCTTCACACGGATAGAAATAGCAATTTTAAAATATATGATTTGAAAATGTGATCTTTAAAAACGTAGATAAGCGTTTGACATTTAAAATTGCAGTTTAGCTTTTAAAATTGTGTGTTTTAAACAAAAAAAATTACATTGTGTGCGATTTGAAATGCAAAATTTTTACGTTTTCAAATCACAATTTTTAAAAACGCAATTCCAAACAATTGATTTTCTGCGATTTAGATTAAACTGAACTTTTTGTTTATGAAATCGTAATGCTAAACGCACCCTAAAACTCCGGCTTCGCCTCAAAAAATTGTTTCCATCTAGAAAGATTTGAACCTTAGACCTAATATGGATGCCATCCAAGACCAAATTTCTTACCAATTAAGCCAACTTGTTCGGTTTTTGTTTTCATGACCAAAGAATTTCCTACTTTGTGATATCTCCATAATGAGCCTTGCCTGGACTTTTAAATAAAGGCTGACAGGATTTATTCCATATGCCAACATTCATGTTGACTAAAACTCTTGCTTTTCTTATTCTGTTCACTTGATTACATCACATGCATACGCATCACTGCATTGCATCAGCAAGAGGCGTCTACGTATAATTTTTAATTTTACTTTTTTAAAAGTTTAATAAATTTCATTTATAATATTATCTATTTTTAAATATTTTATCATGACTTTTTATGAAGTAAAATTAATAATCAATTTTTTTTTTTTTTTAACATTTAAACTTACTAATATATCTTTTGATATAGATAGTTCAGTGTTTCAATTATATTATTAATTAGCTAATTAGCTTCTGTTGGCAAAACTTCTTTTTAAAACTTTGAATTCTAAGAAAAAATTTAAACCATGAAAATTTAAAAAATACGCCATCTTTTAGAAAATAGGTTATATAAGACAGCAACATTTATTCAACCTACTATATATATTATTGATTTTTTTTTAAAATTAAATAAAAACCAAAAGATATCTTCATATATAGATTGTAAATTGTTCAAAGCTACTTTGGATTGTAGAAATTAAATAGGTTGATCTCTTAAATGCATGTGATAATCAATTCTAAAAGATTCATCCACTCAATGCGTTGTTTCATCATCATTTTTTTCATTAAATTATTCTTAATTATATGTTTTCACCAAATATATATAGATTCTTGTTCCATTTTTATTACAATTTCTTTACATGAAAATGGACCAGATGTAAATCTATTTTTTCAATATATATATATATATACACACACACATTATTTTTAGAACGCCATGGTTTGAGGATGGCTGTTGGTGAATGGATCATGATGCTCAGAAGGTGTTTGATTAAATGGGTGAGAATATTGTTGAGGTTATCTCCTCTATCTATTTCCTTGATTCGTAATCTCTATAACCACTCAATTACTTTGATGGTTTGGCAAGAAAGGATCACAAATACTTGAAAGGGGAAGAATATATATTTGGTATTCCTCGTGCAAATTGCGAAAGCCGCCGATTCTTAATTGGAAAAGCCAGCGTAAATAATTGACTAAGGAAATGAGTATCCCTTACATATCTGATGATCTTTCCTCTTGTTAGATAAACATCTATTATTATTATTATTTATTATTTTTTCTTAATTCAAATTAAAGCATAAACATCTATTATTAATCGTTGTTAATTATCTGCCCGTCATATCACTAATATTAATCCATCTCTTGAAGTTGAAGCAAAGCATCTTTGCAAAATTCTTTTCCAGGGTAGTCTACCGCCCCATTACACATTAGAGAGAACGCCCTTTATCATGAATAAAGTTCCATTAATTACAGATTCATGCATGATCCTTATGAGAAACTTCGAGCAACAAAAGTGGGAGAATTTGGTCAAGCTGTAGTGATAGGCACTATGGGGGAAAAGGGATCGAATTTTTGTTTAGGAAAATGTTGGAGAATTAGAATTTTTCTTAGCATTTCTTGCTTTATTTGATAGGCCATAGAGAGAGAAAACACGACTTTTTTTTTTTTTTTTTTTTTTTGAGAGCGGGGGAGATTCAGTTTTATTAGGTCATTATTGAATTTTGATCAAATTGTGATTTTAAAAATCACCTCACTTTTAAAGAAACACAATAGAGACTTTTAGAATTATTCCCATTCCCACTCTCCATCAAAAAAAGAAAATAAAAAGTTTAGCTAAGGGGGCCGCCAAACAAGGCGTAGATAGGATATTGATGGGAGAAATTTTTGAATGTATCTGTGATGTTGTTTTGGTAGAACAGTCTACTCTATCTTATAATTGATTTTTTTTTTTTTTTTTGAAATAATTATCATAATTCTCATTGATCAAAGAAAATCAGACGGAAACAATTTGTTCCATCAAAACAATATCACGGATAGCCCCCGGAATAGAATTATCCCAAGTCTTCTCAATGAATTGTTTACAAGCCTCTTGGGCCAAGCCATGAGCAGCCTTGTTGAGCTTTCGACTAACATGACGACATTCCCATTTGGAAAAAGAGTGTAAGATCTGTTTCATGTCTTCTATGAGCTGACCATGTTTGTGCATTGAAGCTCCTTTGCATTTACTGCTACGACCACATTCATGGCATCTCCCTCCAAAATGAGATGGGTAACTCCAATTTCTTTGCTGAAACGAACAGCATGACATGCTGCCAAAGTCTCAATTGCATTTGGTTGATTTATGCAAGTGAGAATGAGTTTTCTTCTAAAAAAAAAAACCTATAATTTGAATGAATACACATTAGAAGATTGATTAATTAGCCTATTTAATTATTTGAATGAGCAAAAAAATATAATGTCATAATGAATTAAACCTTTCGGGTAGATCATGCTTGTGCTCATACATTTATGGTAATCATTACAAAAGCCTCTTTTCATGTTACCAATTAGATAAAAATTATATTTTATCACTTCAAACAACTACTCGTTGTTTGCAATCCTTCCATTTAGGCGAGTTTCTCTTGTCTGAGCTCTTTTCGTTTAAGTTTGTGCCGAGCTTGAGCAGAGTACTTTGGCCTAAACTAAAGCACTCAATAACAAAACCCGTTGATAACCATTGAACACCCACAAAAGGACATCCAAACTAAAACTCAGCCTTAAACAAAATCCTATAAATTGATATGATTTTCACAATCAAACCAGTGGTAGAGCCAAACAATTCATATATATTAGGGGTGCCGCTAAAATTTTTTTCACCCAAAAAATTTGGTAATTCACACAATACATGCATCACAAAAAAAATCTGTAAGAGTTCATAAATATGTTCTCAAATTGATATATTAGAAATGTAACATGTCGGAACTATATCAAAAAGACATAAAATACAAAAAAAAAAATTATGGGTAATGAAATAATAATTTGGTACATTGCACAAGAGATTTTAGATTAGAAACACTAGATGCCACCCTCTTCACATCGACATCATTCTGAGGAAATTTCACCACAAGTTTCTGCAAGAATAAATCAATATACACCAAAAGATCTAATTCAAGTTTCTCCAAGAATAAATCAATATACACCAAAAGATCTAATTTAAACCATACCAAGCTTTCCAACACCCAAACAGAAACAACAAGCCCTTTCAGCAATTAAACAACAGGAAAAGAAAGTGGGAAACTTGTATATGAACTCGGTGATCACATGGCTTTACAGCACCTAGTGCCAAAAATGCCAACCAAACAATCACAATCCTGATAAAACTTGCACTCATAATAATCTATCGCATGAAATTCCAGAATTCTCAGACCAAATATTCGACTTTGGAACTTGAATTTCTCTTCATTTTGGGGCTTTACAAAAGAAAAAACAAAAAACAAAAAACAAAAATACACTCTACCTGTCTACCAGATAATTTTGCTTACTTGAAACAGGTTTCTCGAGTGGACCATGAAAAGGAGACAATCAGACAACAATACAATTCTATAATTTCTTTGTATTTCCTCAATTTTCTCAGAAACCAAACAAAGCGTGTAAAAATTTATTTTTCTTCTTATTTACTTGCTGACAATTTTGAAGCATAATCATATTTAACCACCATAACTAGGACACTAGAGAGACAACAAAACAAAAAAAAAAAAGAAAAGAAAAAGGTTAATTTTGTTGTTGTTTCTCGGCAAAAAAACAGTAGTCAAATTCATACCTGAACAGAGTACTTGACAGCGAGACTAGCAAGGCTGTCCCCCCTTACAAGCCGATGCAAAATGGCGAACTTGCCGATCCCACTACCCTCCAGAAGCTCCCAGAGACAGGCCATAGAGTAATGGAGATTGGAGGATGGACTATGAGACGGGCCATAGAATAATGGAGATTGGAGGATGGACTATGGAGCGTCTGTGTTTGAGTCTCTGAGATAGTGAGATACAAAGAACGAAAGAGAGAGAAAGAGTCCGACTTTGGGTAGGGGTGTCAACCCGGTTCGGTTTCCCGGTTTTTGGCCAAAACCGGAACCGGAACCGGGGTACCCCGGTTCTCGGTTTTGAGAAACTGGAACCGGAACAGGGACCCCGGTAAACCGGGGTCCCGATTACCGGCCGATTCTGGTTTTACCCGGTCCGGTAACCGGTTTTTTTAAAAAATTGGTTTATGGGCTTATTTTAGGTATTAGGCTTAAAATAAGCCCTTTTTTTTCATAAGTTGGCCCATTTTTTTAAAAAATTATTAGTCTCTTTGTCTCAATTAAAGGGGCATTGTTGTGATTGTTCCAAATAATTAAAAAATAAACCTAAAAAAGTTCAAAAATCCTAAAAAAAATCAATGTTTTTGCCTATTTGGGCCTTAGAAATGAAAATTTAATTTTTTAAAATACCCTAAACCTAAACCTAAGTGTAAAAAATATTAATATATATAATCTATATATTAATATATAAATATAATAATATATAAATATTATTAAATAAAATGGAAACCCGGTTCCGGTATTCCCGGTAAAAACCGGGTACCAAAAACCGGTACCGGAACCGGGGTACCCGGTTTTTGGATTTTTCAAACCGAAACTGGAACCGGGACCGGGACCCCGGTTTTCCGGTTTCCGGGTTTTCCAGTTCCGGTTCCGGTGCCGGTTTCCCGGTAATTTTTGACACCCCTAACTTTGGGGGTGCTGAGTAGGTAAAAAGAATTTTTTTTTGGTGCCGTGTGTAGGGGAAATTTTTTGGCACCCCCAAAGGTTAATGTGGCTCCGCCACTGAATCAAACATTAATGGTTAAGACAAAATTGTATGGAGAGGCTTGGATTATTAGCTCTTTTGTTCCCAATGGCCGGAACTTCTCCATCCTCTAAGCCGTGAGTCACTCATTGGGTTTGATTCTTTCTTGGTAGTTCGCTTTCCTCTGCATCTCGATATCTCTCCATACTTTATGTGGTTTGATTAACGACCTATGTCCACAAGATAAAGCCCAAAGGGTTATATTATACTCTTATTCCTTGATATATTTTACAATACATGATACTCCTATTTATAGGAGAATTGTGGTAGATAAGTTTGGTAATCAAATCAAAACCATCAAATATAATTACAATTATCATCAAATATGAGAATAGGAGATTACAATCAATTACAATGAAATCAAATCCCTTAATATTTTCTAAAATCTCCCCTCAAAGATCTTGAAACCTTGAGTTTGATTCTTTTTTTTTTTTTTTTTCTTTTTTTTTACTACACACGGTCGTGGTGATGAGATGCCCTTTAAATAATAATACAAAGATGGTCATCTATGGGCCAAAAATGAATAACTTTGGGCTAATAAGAGCCAACTTGGTGACGGACCAACCGTGGAAATTTGAAGTGATCATGGGTTTAAACAATGCAGCAAAGGAATTGAGATTTTGAGTTTTAAGCAATACCATAAATGGCAAAATATGGGTCTATGTAGAAAACAATAATAGACAAGTGTGATTAGGCCAACCAAGGGCCAAAAGGATGGGCAACTTGGCTCTTTTTAGGTTTTTTTTTTTTTTTTGTGAACCGTGATTCTTCCCCCCCCCCTTTTTTTTTCTCGGTTTCATTTTTTTTTAAGAATATCCTGTAAGCAGATTACATAAACTAGGATAAGGATTACCTTAATCCCGTAACCAAATAAAACTCAATGTATAGCAACTAAATCAAAATATCATATATATTCCGAAACTATAATAGAAATAACTGCACACTCAAATAAGGGTAAAGAAAAATTCATAACCAAACAGCATCACATACAACAGTTCATATTCTTTAGGGATAAATGTAAAATTGGTCCTTGTAATTGGCTTAAATTACAAATCACTCCATGTGGTATAAAAATAATTTATAGGTCCTTATGGTAGGCTAAAATAACCTTTTACTCCTTAAAATCAATTTCCGTTAAGAAACTTTGTCACGTCATACCCAAAAAAAACGCGACATGTGTTATTAATTTTTGACATTTAAAAATGACAACTAGGATTTTCTACATCATTTTAAGACGCTAGCTAAAATTACACATCAACCCTCACAATCCACCACCACAACGCTGCAACGGACTCATTTCATGCCAGATCGTGTTCCAGGAGGTTTGTTTTATAGAGCATGAGTAAAATTTTGTGGATATAATATATTAGTTTAATTTACTGTAGCAGTATGACATGGAGTGATATCTAATATGTAATCTTAGCTAGCATCCTAAAATGATGTGAAAAATCCTAGTTGTCATATTTTAAAGTAAAAAATTAATAATAACATGTGTTATATTTTTATTGGGTATGATGTGACAGTAATTTTTTTGGCTCACCCTGAGGACCTATAAATTATTTTTTATACCACATGGAGTAATTTATAATTTAGACCAACTACATGGACCTATAAATTATTTTTTTATACCATAAGTGATTTATAATTTAGTCCAACCACATGGGCCAAATTATAATAAGGCAGAAACTTATGCTATATATATATATATATATAGTCATAATTGTGTTCGATATTACATGTTCTATAAACTCAATTTTTATACAATTTTATGTTTAATTTAAATTATTATATCAATCTTTATTAAGAAAAGACGTATAAATCTAATAATTTATGAGCACTTTACATTAGCTTAATTGTACAGAAATTATATAAAAATTGAATTTTATATTTATTCTATAAATTCACATGACGTGTTCTAAATGCTATTGTCAACAACTTAGAAAAGTGATTGTGTAAAACAAGACATATCAATCCACGTTAGTGTGACCATGTGAAGACTAAGATTATTCAAAAGGAATATAGGAATATACTAGACCCATAATAATCAATGACTTTTTACCTAATATTTGCAAAAAAATTTAATTATTTAAATCATTATAGGTTCATTTAGCAGATAGAGCCAGCATATTTCAACACTCACAATTCATCGGATCAAGATCCATTGATTCGGTACCCGGTTGGTTATCGGGTACCAACCAGTAACCAGGAAATTAGTTTTGAAAACTGGTTGAAAAAAACCTGTAATAGGGTGTAACGTCCCCAATGGGAAAATCAATTAACTTGTAATTGAACCCATAGCCCATCTCCCAGCCTTATCCCACACGAAACAAAGACTCAGGGATCATAACCTCTCCTATACAAGAGACCTCAGCGAAAGACTTTTAAACTATTGGAATAGAGAGCAGCAACTAAACCAACCATACATTCATACACCAGAGTAAACATAATACCTCATAATATAATAAATAAGTCACCAAATGATATTACATTCCCAAATCATAATTGTCTTACAAAAAATCTACAGATCAAATCTTAAGCTTAAGTAGGGTTAAAGAGATAATAAGCTTGGGTGGTTCCTCCATCATTCTACATGGACTTCAACCACTCAAAGTCTATATCCTAAAAAATGACTCGGATTAAGTCATGTGCAATCACGTATGTCTGATCCGAAGGCATCTTCGTCTATGCTAGCTAAGCCGCACAATTATTCATAGTGGAGGGGGAAAAACATAAAAACAGGGGGTAAGTCTAAAAATTTAGTGAATGTTAATGCACATAATACTCATGTCAGTTTAGTGATGAACTCTATTTGATAAAGTATGCAACAGTTTAATCATGACGGTTTTCCATAAGTGCGATATAGATATATAATACATGTTTATGATCATGAGTAACAGTGATAATTTGACATTATGGTCTACCCGAGATATTACCCCTTCTCAGCTGAGTTAGCACTGTCCCGAGGGACCTGTAATACAACACCGATACCTCGAATATTGTATGCTACCGTCCATAACACTAGTGGCATGACCGAGTCCGACCTCGGATGGCCCACACCACTAATGATGTACGTCCTGTAGTGACCGCATATTAAGGTTGCGTCAGTCACGAAACAACCATTGGATCCAATGCTCATATATCAACACACACATTTGACCATAAAGTTAACAAGTATAGTAAGCCCATGGCTGTTATCCCGCTCGTACCGGTGTACCATGTCATAAGATGCAATTTTATCTTATCCGTATTTTATATACATGCTTTTACAAGTCTCACTTTCGTTAACATGTTAAGTACAACATTTTTCACAAATGTTAGAGTTCATGTGCAGCAGAAAATATGTTTTCGTGAGAGTTGCAAATATGCATGTTTTTGTACACAAAATAAACGTGCAAATATGGGAAAATAAATTATAAGCATTATGTGAGTTACAACTCACCTGCGTAGATTAAAGTCTCTAAGTAATCCTCCAACAAGTTCGGGTTCACCAAATATGTAGAAAATCCTCCCATTAGTCCTAAGTTCACTAAAACAAACCTTAGACTCAAAAACAAGGGTCGTTGGGTGCTTGGCCAAAAATGACATCTCCTGAACGTCCTAGGCGAGTGCTCGACCTAGGGACGAACGTTCTTCCAGTGAAGTTTAGGTGGAAACCTCATTTGACACTTAATTCCCGAGCTTTCTAACTGTCTCTTATGCTATCAAAAGGCTTTCTAACACTATTCTAAGCCTAGCAATGTTTCTAACAGTAAGATTAAATCTAAGCAAGAGGAAATGCTAACCAACAATAAGGCTTACAACAACTAAGCTATTAGAACGAAACTCAAAGAAAATGGTATAAATTACCTCAATCGAGCAAGTCCTCCAAGTAAACTCCACCAACACTCACAAAATCTCATTACTCTCATAAAACCAAAATGACAGAGTTTCCCTAAGCTTCTGGGTGGAGAAAATCAAATGGGGTGGAATGGTATTTATAGAGGGTGAATCTAAGGGCAAAATGGTGAATAACAGGAAAGGGGCGAGTGCTTGTGGTACTACAAGAAGCGAGCGCTTGTGTACTGTTGCTTAGAAGGGTCAGGTGGCAGGTGACACGTGTAGATAAAAACCAGCTGTCAACAAAAGGTCAACGAATGCTCGACCTGGTCTCCACACGAGTGTTCATGTACGGTTGCCAAGCGAGCGCTCATGTGTGGTCCCCCACACGAGCATTCGTCTATTGTAGCTTCGAGACCCAAAAATTTCAAAAATGCCCCTCCAGGTGTCCCTAGTGACCCAAAGCCCAATTAACCTTCTAATTAAGCTGTCTTAAGCCTAATTGATTATTTAGGTCACTACACTCGGTACCCGGTTCCGGTTCAAGTTTTTGGCACCCGGTTATAACCGAGTAACCGGGCATATATATAAAATAATATTTTTTTAAAAAAAATTTTAATTTTTAATTTTTTTAGGGCATTTTTAAACATTGAATTTTTATGGCATTTGTAAACATTTGATTTTAAGGGCATTTTTAAACATTGGATTTTTATTTTTTTAGGCCTGGATTATTTTGGGATTGTTTTTTTTTTTGAACAATCACAATAGAGCCCAACTTATTGGGACAAATATTCTAATTATCTTTTTTTAAAAAAGGGCAAAATTAAGCACAAAAATAGACCCAATACCTCAAATAAGTTCAAAAATTAGGCTCAATACCTAAAATAAGCTCAAAATGATTTTTTTTTTTTTTAAAAAAAAAACGGGTTACCCAGTCCGGACAACTGGAACCGGCCGGTTTTCGTATAACCGGATAACCAGTTCCAGTTTTCCAAAATAAAAAAAGCGGGTACTCCGGTTCCGGTTTCCAGTTTTGCCCAATAACCGGGAACCGGGTTGACACCCCTAATCACCGGTCACTTCAACCTCTCTCCAGGCCATCGATCCTTACTAGCTCCGAATTTTTGGGTCAGACCTTTCAACGGTCCGCGAGTTTTCGGGCATGATTAACCTCTTCAATCAGCCCTTTCTCTTAACTCAGCTCAGCTGAAGAGGCGAGACGGTCCAAGGGTTTCGAGCCAAATTAGCTTGTTTAACCAGCCATTTTCTCTTCGCTCAACCCACCAAGCGAGCTAGTCCATTACTAGTATATGGTTTTCGAGTCAAACTACCACCATGTGACTTAGGCTCAGATCCAAATGCATGACTTAATTCAATCAAGGCCAATCACAACGACCCAATCCACTATTACATCAGTAGGCCATTGGTCTCTGACAACTTTTATGGCGTCACTACGGCAACTTTTTCAGCACTAGTAGCTTTTCTAGCGCTTTAACTCTTTCTTTCCCTTTCTTTTTCCCGAGTTTGAGGAGGGATGTTAAGAATATATTTGATATTATTTTAGGGTTATTTCTTTCCTTATGTTTTTTAGGGTTTCTTTAATCTACTAGGTTTATCGTTCCTTAGTTTACTAGGTTTGCTTGTCTATCACTCATAGATTTTTTATAAATAAAGGTCTCTCTAATACTTCATAATAATCAATCTTACTACAATATAGTATATTATATGCTTCCGCTCTCTTCTCTCCCTCTTTCTCTCTCTTCTTTAATATATTTCTCCAATATATTTAACATTATTCTCACCTGATAGCTAATGAATCCATGACTTGCAAGTGCTATACCAAAAAGTATTCAATAATTTGATAAGTAAAACAAATTAGTTTGAAAACTTCTTTCTATGCAATTTCACTATTCAACTTAGGCTACATTTAATTCGGCCAAAACTTTCCTTCTGATAAATATTTTCTAACAAATTCATTTTTTTAAAAAAAGAAAATTTGAAAATATTTTTCTGCATTTGGTTAGTATAAAAAATGAGCAATGGCGAAAAACAGCAAGCGGCTTCTAACAACCTCCGATAGTAGTCTAATGACGGCGATTTTAGAAGGAGAAACTCAAACTCAAAAAATAGTTTACAATTTTAAAATAATAATAATAATAATAATTTAATAAAAACTAAAACAAATTTTCTTACCAAACCGAAAATGTTTTATGTTTGATTATAACTTTCCATTGCACCAAAATATTGAAAAATACCAAGAATATTTTTTAAAAAGGGATAACTGCAAAATTGGTCCATGTGGTTGGCTTAATTTACAAATTACTCCTTGTGGTTTAAAAAATAATTTATAGGTCCCTAGGGTAGGCCAAAATAACATTTTACTCCCTAAACTCATTTTCCGTTAAATTACTTAATAGAAATTGTTTCATTGCCACCTCGCACCCAATAAAAATAAGACACGTATTTTTTTTTTATTTATGCTTTTAAAAAATGACAAATAAGATTTTTCACGTCATTTTGAGGCTCCAGCACACATTCCACATCAAATTAAATAAATCTAATCCCTTTATATCCTCCTTGTGCCACCGTCGTCTTCATCTTCCCATCGATTCATTGTGCATGCCGTTGTCTTCATCTTCCCCACTGATTCTTGCGTCCATCTCCAGGTGAGCTGTTGAGTTTCGTAACACGACTAAAATCGCCGAAAACGTCACGACGATAATTAAGCCACCTTACTTTGTAACTTTTTTACTTTTGCTTTTAAGATTTTGAGCATCTTCGATATGTGAGTTACTCAGAGATTTTTGGACATCTACATTTTTGGAGTAGTGCGTTTTTAGACAATCTTTCTATGAAAATTTGGTTTGTTTTTGGGCATTGAAGCATCTTCAAAAATTGTTTTTGGGCATCGAAAACAATCTATCCCTGTGTGTGTGTGTTTTTTTTTTTTTTTTTTGTTCTTTGTTCTTTGGCAAGCACTTTACTAGTAGGCACAATGATGAACATCAGATATCATTTTGGAGTAACATCAGGCACAAAGTACAAATGGTGGATACCACAAAAGTGTGTCTTAGGAAAGGAAAAAATAAAAAAAATAAAAAATAAAGGAGGAAAAAATTGGGTGATGACTAGCAGTCAATTTTTTGTTTTTGTTTTTTGTGGATTTTCAACTCTCAAAATCAGAGATGAAGATGACGGCATGGACAATGAATCGGTGGGGAAGATGAAGATGATGGCAGCATAGGGGATATAGAGGGATTATGTTTATTTAATTTAACGTGAAGTGTGTGTTGGAGCCTCAAAATGACGTGAAATGACTTATTTATCATTTTTTAAAGCATAAATAAAAAAGAATACGTGTCTTATTTTTATTGGGTATGAGGTGACAATGAAACAATTTCTTTTAAGTCATTTAAAGGAAAATGAGTTTAGGGAGTAAAATTTTATTTTTGCCTATCCTAAGGACCTATAAATTATTTTTAAACCATAGACAATGATTTATAAATTAGACCAACCACATGAATCAATTTTGCATTTATCCCTTTTAAAAATTATTACTTTGCTGTAACAATATTAACCGTATTAGTGAGCTCGTGATGGCCTATATCGTTTCCATTTTCGTATGATGAGGCTAATTATGTTCGTGGTTGTCGGAAAATGAATCAGGAATACTCACAGAGGCACACGTGGCTCCTCCTTTTCTTGGAGATAAATTGATGTGTGACTCATACTGCTCTTTTAATCTCAACGTACCCCATCACCCTTATGAAAATTAGTGGACTTATCCATAATGGATTAAGTCTTTATTTGCAACCTTTTTAGGATAATTTTTTTTAAAAAAAATAAAATAAAATAAGCAATTCAAAACACAATATATTATTTTAAAAAAATTATTCTTATGTCACATCACAAACAAAATAAAACAAAACAAAACAAAACAAAAAACAAAAAACAAAAGAGGTTTGATACGGACATAACACAAACCCAACTCATGATCAACTTTTCTCCTACGTGTAAAAAAAATTTGAATTTTAAATCAAATTAATTTTTTTTTTTTTTTCCAAATTTTCAGAATCCCAAAATCCTATCTGTCAATTTTTTTTTTCACAATGGAACCTTAATTCCTCTACACCTACATTGAAAGCAAAGTTTTTGTTTTTATTTTTATTTTTATTTTTTTTCTATTTTTCTTATAGCAACTTAACCATTCGATTTGCAAATCAGGCTAATATGTTTTATTTAGATAATTTAAATAAATAATGCTATATACAACATTTTTATCTCACAATTATTTTACAATTGCGTACAAAAATGAATTCAGGAATAGTCATAAAAGCACATGTGGTTCATGTGTGACTCAAACTGCTCTTTTAATCTCAACCCTATCAGCTTTATGAAAAGAGGAATGCTAGGCTTACAAACAAATTAATTTTACTAAAAACAATTTACAACATGATGTGACACAACATAATTGAAAATAAGATAAATTCAACTTTTGAAAAACTTAATCATATTGTGCCACATCATGTTGTAAAAGCCTTTTTTTGTAAAATTTGTTTGTAAGCCTAACATTTTTTTCACGAAGATTATTGGACTTATACATTAAATGGATTAAGTCTCTATTTGCAAATTTTCAGGATAATTTTTTTTTTTAAAATAAAAAAATAAATAAGAAATTCAAAACATAATATATTTAAAATTATTTTAATTCTTATGTCACAGACAAACGGACCTTAATTCATTTGACAACTACATTGAAAGCAAGGCTTTCGTTTTGTTTAGTTTTATCTTTTTCTTTGGAGCTAGATAGGTTGAAATATAATCCACGTACTATCATTACTAACCATTAGATTTGCAAATCGGATTTATATACTTTATTTAGATAATTTAAATAAGTAATGCTATACACTAATTTTTATCTTACAATTATTCTACAATATTAATTTCTAACCAAACTTTAGTTTTTTTTTTCTGAAAAAAAAGAAGCAAATGATTCAAAATAATTGTAAAATAAAAATATAATTTTTAACCATACTCTAACTCAATTTAAATAAAAGTAATTGTTCTTCACAAAAGCACTTTTCGAATTTGTTGGGATTTCCATGGACTAGCTAGTCCCACGCTACCCAATTTCCACTATTGTCGGGGATTCCAATCCCGATAGACAGGTTCCAAACCTTTCTATAATGGGGAGTGCTAGAGAGCCAAATAAATGACCTTAGAAAAAATTTTAAATTGACATGGCAGACCATAAGTGGTAGACAAGAGAGATAAAATTATATTTTTTTAAAAATTTATTTATTTGGCTCTCTAACACTTCTCTAATACAATATCACTCGACATGTTTATTAATTTACACTCTCAATGATCCAACGGTCAAGATTATTGATTGCTACTTTCTCTTTACCCACCGTCCTTTATATGGTCGGGGACGGAAACGAAAATAATTTAATACAATAGTGCTTCACATTTTTCACGTTTCACATTATATTTAAACGTAGCAACACCTTTTGCTTTTGGTGGGTCCAAACAAAAAAACTTTTTACAGCTCTTAATTATATATTATAATATTAAACATTTATCCTTGGGAAAAACATGCGATACAAAACGCAGTAAACATTATTATAATATAAAACAAATAAAATCCAGCACGTGAAAGCAAAATTGCTGTCACTTTCTCCTCTTACACTACTATTTTTTTCTTGTGTGGGTACTGTGGACAAAGCGCCTTCAAATATCCATCACCCCTTCACAGCAGAACTCTCATCATATTCCCCTCTCTCTCTCTCTCTCTCTGTGCACCAAGATGCTTCCAAGGTTCAAGAGCCCCTTCAGATTGGAAGATAGCTATGGAGGCCATGCGTGCTCAGAAAAGAAGTCATTAGCTGTTGGGTTGCGAATCCTTGTACAGATTTCACATGGTGAATCCAACATCCTTGTGAAATCCGCGTTGAGGAGCTGCAAGCCCTCCTCTCAGACCAAACCCCTTGAATATTCTTGCTTTCTGAAAACATGTCAATTATGCAACAAGAAATTATGCCCCGATAAAGATGTGTACATGTACAGGTAATAACACATCAATAATTAATGTTAATTTCTTGGTTAATTAGAGATTAATTATCTTGCTCTGAGGATTGTTTATTGTTGGAGCTAAAATTGTTTGGTATTACGTTAATGCAGGGGAGACCAAGGCTTTTGCAGTATAGAGTGCCGGAGCCGACAGATTGCTTTGGATGAAATGAGAGAACTAGAAACTTCCACCAAGAAAATGGTGGCATCTTATAGGCATCGCTGCAACATCGGCCCAAGTGAGACTCAGATCCTCCTAGAAGAACTCCAACAGAGGCGCGAGCACAGGTCTATCCGTTGCCAACGAAATTGGGCGATAGTGTCATAGATTCATAAATACAAGTCGGGTTGAGCTTTATACGAGGCAGGCTCACGAGCTTCTATCGAAGTTTGTCGAGCCCGACGGATTGTCGAACGGATTTATTTATTTACTCCCCTAATACTTTATAATCCATACACCCTTCTATTACTATTTAACTTCAGGTTTAGATCCGAAGCTAATAAGTATGATGAAGATGATCGGTGGGAACAGAAAAGTTTTTAGGAGTAGGGATTTGTGTCGCATGTGTTTTGCTGTTTCTGTGAGTGTAAAAAACAGCTATTTTCGACCGAAAAGAAGCGGTACTTTTGTTTCCAATTCGATTGTAAGATAATTATGACTTATCCTTCTTGCCTGTCACTTTCTTTTCTTGTCTGTTACAATAAGGCCATTACAATTTACAAGTGGGCTGGCCCCAAATTAAGATATTTTGTGCCCCCATTATCAATTCTTTGATGTTGGCAGCAGCGTTTTCTAGTAGACAAAAATGGCAGCACTTCACCATTATTTCGTTGTTGGGCCACAAAGAGAGCTCCTACAGCATCCATGCTGGAGATATTCATGCTGTGTTTTTAATCTTATTAGTTTCTGTTCTAACCTTCACCATGATCGTGAAAGAAGTTTCCGAGAATATTTTTTCAAATAAATGAAAAACATTTACGAGGTTTTTAAACTTAATTAATGTTTGAAAAATCAATGACTACCATGTGAAGATTTGTTGCAATGAAAATCTAACTTTGCTAGATTTCATAATTTAGCCTCGTTTAGGAAGCCAACAATGGTATATATGTCTACAGTCTATAGCTCAAGTAAAAGTAAAGGTTGATAGCTGTTTGCGGCTGAAATGTTAGCCGTCCATGGTGTACCAAAATGGTTTGTCAATATGCTTGACATCTTTAAAAAATAATTTTTTTTTCTGTACATACAGTTCAGAGCATTCACAGTAGTCTCACCAAATTTATCGGTCAAAATAATTAAAAATTTTACATTTCTTTATTTTAACTATCTACCTTTTTCAAAGCACCTACAATTTCAATATTTTATTTATACATTTTCGCTACTCTACTCAATGTTGCTCCGCTGCAAGTTATGCATGAAAGAAGTTGTTACTTACCTTAAACTTTCACTTCATTAGGATAGTTCAAAGAACCTAAACTTCCCAACAAATGAAAATGATTTGATAAAAAAAAAAAAAGTAAAATTGGTCCTTGTAGTTGGCCTAAATTAAAATTACAAATAACTCCCTATAGTATAAAAAATAATTTATAAGTCTCTGTAGTTGATCTAAATTACAAATCACTCCATGTGGTATAAAAAATAATTTGTAAGTCCTTAGGGTAAACCAAAATAATAGTTTACTCCCTGAAATCAATTTTCGTTAAGTAACTTAACAGAATCTGTTACTTTGTCACGTCATACCCAATAAAAATGAGACATGTATTATTATTAATTTTTAACTTTAAAAAATGACAACTAAGATTTTTCACATCATTTTAGGACCCTAGCTAATATTACACATCAACCATCACTGTACGTTATACTGCTATAGTAAATTAACCTAATCTCTTCTATCCCAAAAGTTTTACTTCGTGCGTATGACGTGGAGTGAGGGTTGGTGTGTAATCTTAGCTAGCGTCCTAAAGTGATGTGGAAGATCCTAATTGTCATTTTAAAAGTCAGAAATTAATAATGACATGTCACGTTTTTATTGGGTATGACGTGGCAAACTTAACAAAAATTGATTTCAATGAGTAAATAGTTATTTTGGTCTACCTTGAGGACCTATAAATTATTTTTTATACCACATTGAGTGATTTATAATTTAAGCCAACTACAAGTACCTATAAATTATTTTTTATATCACATTGAGTAATTTATAATTTAGGCCAACTACATGGACCAATTTTGCATTTATCTCTAAAAAAAAGTTCATGTGTATTCTTCTTGAACTCTTCGTCTTTTTAAAACTTACAACCAAGAAAGATTAATTTGACTCAACTACTATTCACACGAATTTGTGTGTTATCTTGGAGAGTAGTTATCAATCAAATACATCATGATAAGGAACAACACTAACTAAATATCAAACTAACCAAGACCATATCTTACTTGGACAAGTCAACCACATTAGAGTCTTCTCTCGTTAGCTGCTCGAATTGGCTACAATTCGCTTACACCAAATTGCAAGTAATTCCCATTCTTGAAAAATAATATGCTCAACTCAGTTCCTTTCTTTTTTTTTTTTTTTTTTTTTTTTTTTCTTTTGTCATTTAGAGGTGTAATTATAATTTTACGTTATTTAAGTTTTTAATTTTATATAAAAGTGAATAGTATTAAAATTAAAAACGAAAATCTTAAAATCAAATAAAAATAAAAATAAAAGGAATGTTAAATATAATTTCCTCTCCTTTTAATCAATCTTATTGTTATGTATTGGTCTTGACACCACTAGAAATATGGGTTTATATAATGTTGGTACAGTTTCCGGTATGATGGACCCAAGGGCAAATCTGTAATATTGAGATGGTACGTTCTTTCTTTCCTGCAAAATAACAACACTCGTTAAAAGGATGCACCAGGTCGTGGCCAAGGCATTCCTCCTCCGATTCAGTGTCTGTGCAAACTCAATATAGAGCTTAGTAGAGTATAAATCATGTGTATACTTGTTTATGTTATCTATGAGCCTTTTATAATTAGGCACTATGAGGATGGTGGTGATGATCGGGTGGAGGATCCGGGATTCTGGTCGTAATGGACGAAGAAGTTAATATTCTGATTCCCTGATCGTTATGGTTGATGAGAAACCGTTCATGCTATTGATATCGTTCCGAGAATGGTATGCCGCGGTTACCGTGGCTGGCGTGATCCAAAGAATGGCACATAACCGTCTATGTTATTTAAGTGTGGATCGTAACCGACCCATTGATTAAGCTATAATCAAGCTGTTAACATGATCGGTGCATATCTTGTCCATAATTGTCATATTCATCCATTGTGTACATCGTTGGTTCAATAAATGATACGAGTCAGGTGAGCATGGTCTTCCGAGAGTGTGAGCTGGGTGAAGTGACGTTGTGTTCATGCTTCCGAAACTGGGTTACTTCCTACAAAGCCCATATGAATGTGCTGAGCTTTTACCTGGATCAACGGGCTATGGGCTTGATTGCCAAATGATAGGCCCAATAACCCTAGTGTAAATTTAGGTGTAACATATAATAACATAGTTGTTATTTATAAGATCAAACACTTGAAATTGTTAAAATGCCTTGATCGTAATGCAGGGATGTGTTCCTTTATTTATAAATGAATAAATTACAATACATGGTTATCTCTTTACAACAATAGTATCCTATATGACTAGGTGAACAAGTAATTAATTGAGAAAGAAATACAATAGATTTTGATAATTGGAGCTTCATATCCTTTTTGGTTGTCGGACTACTTACCACCTACATACGTACCCCATACAAATTATTACTTTTTCAAATGGCTACTGTATTCAGATAGATTAACAATAAATTAAGGTCTACATTTAAGAGAGATTAAATTATAATGTTTTTTTATTCTTTGGTGAGTGAACAATTTTCAAAAAAAATTTCTGAGCACTGTTCACACTAACCAAAGACAACAAATTGCTGAAGCTGAAGGAAGAGGCGTTTAAGCTATTTCAGCAAATTGCTAGCTACTGTGAATACTATTAGGTTTAGTTCATTTTCCATTACTTTAGTTGAATAAAACTGGAATTAATCAAGATGTTGCACCATTTTGCAAGCCATGCATGAAAGAATTTGTTACTCACCCTAAACTTCCCAACAAATGACAATGATTTAATAAAAATATATTTCTTATGTTTTATTCTTCTTGAACTCATTGTCTTTTTAAAACTTACAACCAAGAAGATTACTCTGATTCAACTACTACTCCTACAAAGTTGTGTGTTACCTTGGAGATTAGTTATTAATCAAATGCATCACGTTAAGGAATACAACTATCGAAATAAATATCAAATTAACTTAATAACCTCGCTTCAAGTGGTATGATGTTTTCCGCTTTGAGCCTCAGCCCACACGGTTTTGTTATTAGATTTATTCCAAAATGTATCATACCATTTAGAGAGAGCATGCTCTATATAAGCATATCCCCTTGGTCACACACATGCAATGTGTGACGTCACAATTAACTTGTATAGTAAGCCTATGACCGTTATTCCGCACGTACCGGTGTATCATGTCATACAATGTAATTTATTTATTTATTTTCATATTTTACATGCATGCTTCTACAAATCTCACCATTTTCGACATCTTGTTTAGTTAACATATGTTTTCACAAAATAGGATTCATAGTAATCCAAAATACATTTCATGACAGTTGCAAAGATGCATGCTTGGTACACATAACATAATCATGCTATTGAAAAAAAGTAACAACAAGTATTCATGTAAGTATGTACTCACTTAGGTCGTAAAGCTCCTCCACAAATTTTTCCAAAGGTTCCACATCCTCAAAATCTGATAAAAGTTAATATGTTCCATAGGGCAGAAAAGATACACTTCTAATATTTCATCATCATGTTAACATTTAAGATGTTTTGACCCTACTCTTTCCACAATCAATGTTTCATGTTATGTATTTACTATAATTATTAATTGAGGTTATTACATTTTTTTCCCATAAACTATAACGCATTATCAATTTTCTCCATGATTTGTCAATCTTACTGCCCGACCTTATCAGACTACCATTTTCTTCTCAAAACCCCATTCCATTAATCAAAATCGTTAAATTGGATGGAATATTCTCTTTTAGATGTAAAATCTCATTAAAAGACAAAAATACCTCAAAATAAAAAATTCAAACAAAAAATATAATATATGAAATTTATAAATTAATTTAAAAACAACCGGCAGCCACCCCCTTTGGGGAGGGGGTGGCCAACAAGCCACCTAGGGGTGGCTCACCGCCACCCCCCAACCCACGGGGGTGGCGCGCGACCACCCTTGGCCACCCTGGGGTGGCTCACGTGCAACCCCTCAGGTGGGGTGGTCGTTGGGCCATTCCTAGATCTCGCTGGGGGTGGCGGCGAGCCACCCCCGACCATTTATGGGGTGGGCACCTCCTCCCACAGAGGGGTGGTTGCTGGTTGGGAGCCACCCCCCAATTTTTTTTTTAAAATAGTTTATATATTTAATATATTTATTTACTTTTAATTAAGAATGATAGTATCATCATTCTATTGGTGATGACGTGATACACTAATGGAGTCCGTCAAGTATTTTGACAGAATTTGATTATAGGGACTAAATTGTTATTTTGGCTTATCCCGATAATCTCTGAATTATTATTATTTTTGTTTTTATATTACACAGATGGATTTTTAATTTAGGCAACCACATTGACTGATTTTGCATTGATATTTTTTCTTTTAGTTTGAGTCTTTTTTAACTGTTTTTTCGTTTTTTATGTTTACTTTTTTTTATTTTTATAAATTAATTTATAAGTGTTTTTTTAATTATAATATATTTATATATATTTTTTTTTAATTTTTATTTAATTTTTTAATTTTGATTTTTGATTTTTTTTTTTTGAAATTAGTACGGATGTATTAATAATATATATATTTTTGAATTTGTTTAATTTTAAGGGTATTATATGTAATTTTTGTTTATAAAGTTAGGGTATTTAGGTCATTTCAAATTTTTTAATGAGTTTGATTGACGGAATAGGGGTTTTGAAAAGAAAATGGTAGTATGATAGGGTCGGGCAGTAAGGTTAACACAGTTCATGAGGAGAAATTAACAATGCGTTATAGTTGATGGCAAGAAAAAGTAATTACCCATTATTAATTGCTTTGGACTTCCAACTAAGTACTTTTATGCCTCTTAGGCTCTAAGTTAATAAACCTAATTAATCTACCCATAACAGGTTGAGGCATTAGACTGATATTCTAGAGTTATAACATGGGAATATTTTTTAATATTAAAATAATATATTTTAATATTATAGTTAAAAATAAAAATAAAAAATATTAAAAAATAATAAAAAACACGGGTGTGATGGACACCCGTGTTCTCTCTATCATCACTCGATATTCTATTGCATAACGAAGAGAAAAAACATGTTCTTCACATTTTTACCATTAACTGCCCGACTTTTCACTCTCATTCCGATGAAAATATGTAAAAGATATCTCTTATAATTTTATATATATAAGAGAAAAAGGGAAGGGACCGACCCCAGAACACAACATAAAAAAGGGTTGGAAAATCCAACAATAAACCTTAATATAACCGAATCAATGCAAAAAAAATATAAAATAGAAGAGAATGCGTCAACGTTTTGGATATTTTCTAGTTTTTTGTTTTAGATCCATTTTCCTCTAATTTTTGACCCATACAGGACTTCAGGCCATCAGGGCAATACAAAGAACTCTCATTGTGATTTGATGAAACACGAACGATTTTGGGAGAGAAGAAGTAAAATAACCAACAACTATCCTACCAAGAATGGCTAAGAACTCTGTAATGTACAATTTTCCTTAATTTTCCCGATTAAAACGAACTTTTGTACTCTTTTATAACTATATATATATATTTTTTAACAAAAAATGACACAGAAAGGCTCCCGTAATCAGCAGCTTCAGGTTCATATGTTTACAATTAGACGGTAAATAATGCTCCCCATTTTCCTCTCATGTCGACTTCAACAAAATTTATGTATACTCAGTCGACAAAGAACACCTTTCCTACTACTCCTTTCCAGGGATTTTGCGTCTAAAGGCGAGTAATGTTTTACACCGCACTTCGTGCGTGCGTGCGTGCGTGCGAGAGAGAGAGAGAGAGAGCGACGAGCGGGTGACGAACTGGAGAGCTTCGAACAAGTGGGAAGAGCACTCGTGTAGCCAAACGAAGATCAACAAGAAACCAAAGGAAAAAAAAATACATAACCGAAAGAAAGATATATCTAGGAGTACTAGTAAAAGTACTAATTAATCCTGAGCTTTTCTTTGACTTTTAATCTGTCGATTGGAGCACTGACAACGTTATTACATTCACAAAGTCCGAATCATATGGCCACCCACTTGATGCAAATTATCCTAAAAAACCTTTTATCTTATTGAATTTAGGCCCTACTATTTGGTTGCCTCAATCCTTTGAAGAAAAAAAGAGTCTTTCTGCTAGTACTTGTTTAATAATTGTTCACATTTACACCTTTGGATTTTTCTGTTCGGTTTCCAATCAGAACTTTTACTTTATGAGTTCGTCAAAGGCCCTTAAAATTGTAAATCTGTCTCTGTCTCTCTCTTCCCCTCTCTCTCTCTTCTTTTTTTTTTTTTTCCTAGTTTTGATGTTTGACCTGAGGTTAGATATGTGGTAATGTATTTGTCTGACACCCACTTTTTTAACATTTGGGAATAATGTAATTTGATTTTAGTGATTATGGGCATTTAAATTTTGATTTGTGTTTCTTTCGTGGAGTGTAATTTGTGAGATAAAAAAAATTCTTATTTTTATAGATTCTTTGTCGAAATAAAAATATTGGGTGTGAATTTTAAGTGCCTAGGGTTACCTTTTCGTACTTGCTTCTCTATTCCGTGCTTGTTTATGATTTTACAAGCTGCGTACTCACTTGGGTCGTCGATATTTCTTGATTTCCTCATCTGGGTAGTTGAAAGTCCTTTGATTTCCCATATGGGTCGGTCAGTTTTTCTGTTTTGTCATCTGAGGCGGTGAGTTTTCCCGTTTTTTTCCATCTAGGTCTCTGCTATTTTCTCGATTTCAGCAGCGTTCGACATTGAAATTGAGGGCTTTCTGTCGTTTTGATTCGATCAGTGAGGGGAAGTTGATTGAGTTTGCTCGTATATCTGTGATAAAGGTATAGGCTTTGGTTTGTTTGTTTCCTGGATTCAGTGATTAGGGTCTTCTAGTGTTTGGGTTGTGAATTCTTGCAGGATTTGGATTGTTTTCTGGTTAGATTTTTTGTTTTGCTTGTGGCTCTGGATTTGTTCTGGGTGATCTTCTCTAGGGTGGAAATTGGTACTGCAATTGAGGGTTTTAATCCAGTGGATGTCATGATTTTCGGATTCAACTCTTCTGTAAGGAGCTTGTGAGGCTTTGTTGCAGGAGATAATTGGGGTATCTACTCCCCGGGAAAGAAAACTTGCATTGCAAATGATGTTTCATCCTCAAGGAGCTTCAAAACAATCTTGTAGTCTTCTTGCTGTCACCTGTGGGGAAAATTCCGGAGATAAACTTAAGAAGGATGATGCAGAGGATAAGCCGAGATACCCCTTTCCGGAGTTGGTATCTTCTGGACGTTTGGAGGTGCAATATTTGATTTTTCGTTGCAACTTTTATGTAATGAGTATCAGATATGAAATGTGTCACATGCTTATATTTCCTAGTTCATTTTTCTGTGGCTCCTTTTACAATAGTTATCATTCTGCAGGTTCAGACTCTGACGAATCCAAGCAAAGAAGAGTTTTGTAAGACTCTGGAGTCATATAAGCCGAGTATTGTGTACTTGCAAGGAGAGCAGCTTGAGAATGATGAAGTTGGGCCTCTGGTGTGGGAAGGTGTTGACATTTCCACCCCTGAAGCTATATCGGAGATCTTTGCTACCGCATTGCCTACCGCTGTATGTGATATTATCTAAGTTGAGCATGTTAAATGCATTTCATTTTGTAATATTATAATTCCATTCTCCTTGGGGTTGGTGGGTGGGGGAAGAAGGAGAGAGCAGGAAGTTTGGGATTGCCATAAGTGGGCAGTGCATCTTTTGCTTATTGTGTTTACTATTTTGTGGGCTGGCTGGCTTGTTGCATGGATCTCGGCCACTTGCTTCCCTACATGATTGTTCTTTCTTTATCTTTCAGTATTGACTTTAAAATTTCATGTTTAGTGAACATCTGCATAACAACCAGTAAACACAGGGACATCTAGTTAATAGTGTCAGCAAGGTAATGCGAGATATTGCACCAGCTCCTGTATATTCTCAGTTTTAGAACACTGGTTTGCAATGGAATTCTAATTTTTTTTTTCTACTTTTAGATCTATGCTTGGAGTAATAGGGTTGAGTTATTAATTCTGAAGTTTATATTCTGCCTGTGGAGTCGAATGTCAGTATGTGCTAACTAAATTTTAACCTCAAGCTTTTGAGAAATATATTATACCTCCAAAACTTTTGGTTTGCCTTGGGTTATGGCTAGATGTGTAGTCGATCTGTATGCTTGTTGGCCGACTATCAGCAATACGCAGAGTGCTACTATGTGGAAGATGGTGACTACATGCCTTTTATGGTATTTATGGAAGGAAATGAATGATAGATGTTTTGAGGACCGTGAAAGGACTTTAGAATAGATTAAGTCATTTTTCTTCAAAACTTTGTAACTTGGGACAGCTGTCTATGTTTCTCCTTTAACAATTAGCTATAGTGATTTGCTTTTTTTTTTTTTTTTATTCCTTCTAGTTAGGTGCTTCATCTTGTATACCTTTTGTGTACTTAGGAGCGCCTTTATGCTTTTAATGATATTGGCCGATTACTTATAAAAAAAAATGATATCTTCAAATGTGTCTATTAAATTAATATTAAGCTAGAAATTGTGGAAGGCTTGTGGAAAAAGGAGAAGGTCAGTGACTAGAGACAAAATAAACATTAAATTTGCACTTATGCTCCTTAATCAACTGATTTAAACAACATGTAGCAGTGAAGAGAATTGCTAAGGAATTTTTGTAATGTTAAGAGCATAGAACAAAAGTAGTTCATGGATAATTTATGTGGTTCTACATGGTCTTTTTGTTCCTTAAAACTCCAATGCAGCTTATTCCCATTTACCATTTCTGTGCTCCAATTTTTGTTGATGATTTGTGTTATATGTGTCGGCATTTGTTCTCTTTGATTTGGTGACAGTACATTTGGCTTTTGATATGATATAATTTTTAATGTCTGTGCAGGTTTATTTGGAGATCTCAAATGGAGACAAATTAGCGAAAGTTCTTTACTCAAAGGTGACTTTCTTAAGCAATTTCAAATATGCATTTCAGGTGCTCACAACTAATGGTTGCCAAGTAATGAATAAGCTTGGTGTTAGCTACTTAGCTTTCAATTCTAGAGCTGCAAGCTTGCATTTAATGGTTTGATATAATTATAGTTCATGGAAAAAAATTGATTGAATTGGCTTGCTTCCTTTTTGCAGGGGATTCCTTTTGTGATATATTGGAAGAATGCAATTTCTTTTTATGCTGCTTGCCATTTTCGTCATGCATTATTTTCAGTGGTACAGAGGTATATTATCTTTTACAAAGTAGGTGCTGGTAGTGGCTCTTACTTTGTCCCGTAATGTTTACTCAGTGTCTACTTGAGTTCTTGGCTAATAATTGCAATCTTGCTTGATTTATTTTTATATATGCATAAATACCAATAAAAAAGGTTTTATATATGCATAAATAAAATGTTCGTGTGACTGTGTTGTGTTACTTATACATGGAATGCTATATAGGAATTCAATCAACTGGGTTGTTGAGGATTACCTGCGTATTTTAGGCATTGTATGAACAATATCTCTATCTGCATGTTTGGAGGCAAGATAAATCATCTCTCTGGGTCACATTATATGTATATATTTTTTATGTGCACTTGCCCACATGGACACATGGATTTTATAGATTAATAAGATAGTAAAATGATAACTTAGAAAATTTTTGTATTTGGTTTGTTTGGTTGTTTTGCTTGTTTGCTAAATGGATTAATCTAATCCTGATTCAGACATTGAGGTTTGTCTAGATCTGTGCTTATGTGACCCCTCAGCAAGGGAGTCTGGCACACCTCCCCACTTAATTTTCCTAGATTTATGATAAGTCCCCAGTTGGAAATCAAGTCTATTTATGCATCCTTGACATTAATCTATGGCGCTGATTAATTGTAGCTTATGGAAAGCACTCATAGGCTGCTCCGCTTGTGTTTTTTTTTTTTTTTTGGGGGGGGGGGGGGAGGGGTGGTGTTGGAGAGGTAAATTAGTAAGATATTAGCTTCAGATGACATTTCATTGTTGTCTTTTGTTGGATTGCAGTTCATCAACTCATACATGGGATGCTTTCCAACTTGCACAAGCTTCCTTTAGGATTTACTGCATACGAAACAACCATGTCCTTCCTGCTAACAGCCATAAAGTTATTGGTGAGCTGGGGCCATGCCTTCTTGGGGACCGTTTGAAAATCAATGTTGACCCCCCTGAGATGGATGTTGAGGGAGATGATGAAGGTTCTTTAGGTGCTCTGCCTGCTATAAGGATACATGATGATGATGTGAGCTTAAGGATTCTTGTTTGTGGAGTGCATTGCACATTGGTAAGCTGGGATGGATCTCTCTTTACTGGTCTATATTGTTGCTTCTTCTTTGCTTACGAACACATGGACGCCATTGTGAACTTAGACAAAAACAGCCATCCACCTACATATATATTTTGTTGATAGTTTGCTTATGAGTTGATTTCTTTTCAGGATGCATGTCTACTAGAATCATTAGAAGATGGCATCAATGCCCTCTTGAACATTGAAGTA
The DNA here is from genome assembly GCF_901000735.1 of Corylus avellana. Classification (NCBI taxonomy): domain Eukaryota; kingdom Viridiplantae; phylum Streptophyta; class Magnoliopsida; order Fagales; family Betulaceae; genus Corylus; species Corylus avellana. Next base: position 12,218,965 of record NC_081547.1, on the reverse strand, counting down.
AGTGGTGATGGAATGCCTGCACGGGTCTTGTCTGTGTGTTTATTATCATGTTTTTGCTGTGAGGACGTCTTGATTTTTCTTACTTAATTTCTTAACTTTTTTCTGTGTTATTTCAGATACGTGGGAGCAAACTTCATGGCAAGTTTAGGTATTATTCATCTTGGACATTGTTGATATGTACAGCGAATATCTTTATGATGTTACACTGTTTTGTCTCTTTGAATTCTTTTGGTTTCCATCAGCTTAATATTTAAAAATAACTGTGCAGGTTTGCAAAGAGGTGCTTATGCCCTTGTTTGCAAGAAAACCTGCTCTTATTTTGTTGCTCTGACACTTTTTGGGTTTTTGAACATCTTGAAATTTTTTTAATCTTTTAAATTCCTTGTATTTTGGCAATGTTTTATGAATACTTGTTTGGGTCCTCATTTTCTTTTATGTATAATTTTCTAATATATCAATTCCATTACAATTGGTTCAGTGCCCCTCCTCCACCTCTTCAGGCAGGGACATTTTCTCGTGGTGTTGTGACAATGCGATGTGATGTGACAACCTGCAGTTGTGCCCACGTCTCACTTCTGGTGTCTGGCAGTGCGCAAACTTGCTTTGATGATCAGGTAATCCAAAAGAATTTGTGTAAAGGTTTTGGTATTGGAGATGTTGGATTCTTATACTTAATGACATTGATCTTCAGCTCCTGGAGAATCATATAAAGAATGAAATTATTGAGAAGAGTCAATTAGTTCATGCACTGCCTGACGGTGAGGAGAACAAAATTACTTTCTCTGAGCCTCGTAAATCTGCTTCAGTTGCCTGTGGAGCAACAGTATTTGAAGTTTGCATGAAGGTCCCTACATGGGCTTCACAGGTATTTCAACCACCACTCTTTCTCTTCCTAATCCCCCCCCTCCAACCCTTTTCTTCCCCCCACCAAAACAAACAGTACCTTCTTTGTTAGAGTGATGTTATTGTTATGAATTTGCCCACACTCTGTTTCACTTCTTCCTTTTTGGTAAGCATTATGAGTTTCCTCTCAAGGGTTTTGCTTTTTCTTGAACATGCTCCTCAATTCCAAACTTTCAGCTTGATTCATGTAGACATAATTTTTTCAATATTAAATTGTCACTTGTGTGTAAATTGCCCTAACTTTTTACAAGTAAAAGTGCACCTGGACGGACAATGATTGTATTTTAATGGCTATAGAACACAAATCTAAAACAATGTTCAGTTGGCGTCTTTCTTTTTTTTTCTTTTCTTTTTTTCCCCTTTAGTCTGTAAACCTTCAGTTTGATATTGTTAATTATGGGGATCTGGATATGGGTGTGACACCATGGAGCTTAGATATAACTGCTGTAGGTAATGGTTAGAGATATCTCTATAAATGGCATCACTGTTTTGGTAGGCATTAAATGTTGCAAAATGTAACCTAGAAGATACAAGACTTTTTATTTTGTAAGTTCTAGCAGATTCAAAAGCACGGCTTGTAATTGTTAATTCTGATATTTAGACCTTTTCCCCTTTTCATTTGAGAAATGAGGAGCCTGGGATTGCAGCTGATTTAGTTACAAGTGGGCTGATAGCAACCTGGGGGAAACTTTATGGAAATGAGTATTTATTATATTTATGTGGTTTATAAATATGTAATTATTTGGTTTTCTTTGAGTAGTGACAAACAAGATGAAATATGTTGGGTTGTACTTTGATTGTTGGAAATCTTTATTGCGCATTAGCTGGATTAGTCTGTACCTTACTCTTTATTATCCTTTAAATGTTCATAAACCAAATTAGCACTTGGGGTGGGTTCACTGTTCACCGGCCAAAGCTGGAGTCAAATCTATACTCTTTCCATATATTTAGATCCTGAGGAGTTGGGACGTTATGATTCTTTAAGATATTTTGAAGTGGTAAGCATTGAGAATTATTAAGCCTTAAATTGAACATGGAGAAAATTATTAGAATTTCAGCTCTTGAAGATCAAGTTCTTTGAATTTTTAAACCTCGTATTGTATGGAAAATCACTTCTACAAATCTGAATTTTTCTCAGATAATCATAGTTTTTTATTAAGCACACTTAACCCTGTTGAGCTAGCACTTGACGTTGTTACCATGCTTGTTCTGTTTTGTTTTCAGGTTTTGAGGCAGCTAGCACCAGATGTTTCATTTCGTAGTTTAGTTGTACTTGGTGTTGCCAGCATTCAGGGATTGCCTGTTGCCTCTTTTGAGAGAGATGATGCTGAGCGTCTACTTTTTTTCTGTTCAAGGCATGGGAAAGATGCTTTTACAGACAATTTAATTTTTAGCAGTCCCCCTAGTTGGTTGCGACCACCTGCTCCTAGTCGAAAGAGGGCTGAATCAAGCCAAGGGACTGGCCCTGCTTCTCATGATGGTGCATCTAATAAAATTGATGAAGAGGTCAAGGACACTGGATTGCGGAACGGGGTTAGCATGCCCTTGCTCCCAGCTAGGAAAAGATTGAAGGTTGCTGCAATGAGGCCTATTCCCCACGTTCGACGCCATAAAATGACACCATTTTCTGGAATGTCTGAAGCAGATGGGCATGATGGAGGCCAAGCTAAGGCTAATTTGCCAGTTGTTACCCCCGCAAAGCACAATACTGTAGGATCAACTCCTCCAACGCAACGAAGATCATATTCAAGCTCATCTCAGGCTAAGCAGATTATTTCCTTGAATCCACTACCATTGAAGAAACATGGGTGTGGTAGAAGTCCAATGCAGAATTGCTCTGAGGTGAATTGTCTAATTTGTTTTTGCAGGACCAGTTACAAGTTTGGCTGTCAAATGTGGTTCTTTTGGGATTCCATTTTGTCTGTTCTTGCATATTGCATTAGGTTAAAGAAGAAATGAAAAATATACAAAACGAAATGATACATCCAAATTATAGTCATTTCTGTAGTGAAAGTGGAAGTAAAAGCTTTTACGTTACGAGCTTCATGAATTTTGTTTACTTGATCAAAATATACAATAAGTGAATTAACAATTTTTCTTAATGTACCAATATCTTACCCACGGGACTCGTTGAAACACAGTAACTCTTGTGGTAAATGGTCTCAAAATAAATAGATTGAAACTAAATGATCCAAAGTTTTGAGGCAAAGCGGGCATACATGTTAAAAAAAAAAAAAAAAAAAAAAATACTGGTCTTAAGTTCAAAGTACCTTATCACATTCCTACTCTGATTGCCTATCTCTTCGTGCTATATGCAAGTCCATCCAATCATGAGATATTATGTGGTATTCAGATCCTTAGGAAATCAAGTTCCAGATAACATTAAAATAGACTTTAAGATAGACTCTAGAACTCTTACTTCTACTCTGGACCCTAATTTGAGACATTTTCTTGTTTTCCTAAATATTTATTCTGCTCTTGCAGGAGGAGTTTCTGAAGGACGTGATGCAGTTTCTAATTCTTCGCGGCCACACTCGACTTATCCCTCAAGGTGGAATTGCTGAGTTCCCAGATGCCATACTTAACGGGAAGCGTCTTGACCTCTACAACTTGTACAAAGAGGTGAGTTCATTGCATTTTTCTGGTTTGAAAGAATTAGTACGCTTTCTTACTGAAGAGTTTGGGTGTTCTTAGGTGGTTACAAGAGGAGGCTTTCATGTTGGCAATGGTATCAACTGGAAAGGGCAGATCTTTTCGAAGATGCATAATTACACAATGACGAATAGAATGACTGTATGCCCCATAATCCTTTCTCTGATTTTTGTTCTTGATTTTGAGATATATCGGGATACAGCGTTTGCTCCTAGAGTATTTAAAGAAGCGGGGACATTAATGAAGCTTGGCTAAATAAAAGAACTCACATGTGGATAAGTTGTATCGAGCATATTTAGAATCTACAAGTTTAATCGTATAACACTCATCAAACACCAAGTATTTTATTAAACTTGCATTTGATGCTGGCAATCTATTTGTTTCGACAGGGTGTTGGTAATACGCTTAAAAGACATTATGAAACATACCTTCTAGAATATGAATTGGCTCATGATGATGTTGATGGGGAGTGTTGCTTGTTATGTCACAGGTTCGTACTTTTCTCATTCTTTGTGCTGTTTTGGTACGTATTAATATTTATGTTATATCAATTTTTGCTCACGTTGGAAGTGTACAAATGTTCAACAGTAGCGCAGCAGGGGATTGGGTGAATTGTGGCATATGTGGCGAGTGGGCGCACTTTGGCTGTGACAGAAGGCAGGGTCTCGGAGCGTTTAAGGTATCAGTGTTGCAACTCCATTAGCACCTGTTGTTTGTGACAACACGAGTTGGATTTGTTTCAAAAAAAAAAAAAACTATTGTTTTGTCATAATTTGTTTTCAACTTGCAGGATTATGCAAAAACAGATGGACTGGAATACATATGTCCGCATTGTAGCATAACGAATTTCAAGAAGAAACCGCAGAAAGTTGGAAATGGATTTCCCCCAGGGTTGACGGTAACACGACCACTGTGATTCAGTTTTTCATTCCTTTTCTTTTCTTTTCTTTTCTTTTTTTCTCTTTGGCTCACCAGTTTTGGGGTTTCATTTCCTTATATCACGTATGAGAGAGACAAAATTTGTTCGGCTGTTGGGTTGCATATACTTAGTTATGTTCTCATCCATTTTCATTGGAAGTAAATTTAGGGGATTATGGGGGGGAAAACACTAGTAGTAGAGAAGCATACAGGTCAAGAAATGGAGCATAACATTACAAGTAGGAGTTATTATATATCTTTGTTTTAGTGGGTGGTGAGGTATTTAGGGTAAATATGCCCCTGATTTGTGAAGGGTGGTTGTAAAATATTTTCATTTTCCATTGAACATTTGACTGATCCATGTAGCTCAATGACAATGATGGATATATCCGTTAAAACAATTCTCTTCATTCAGATATCCAGAATCGTAGACCTATATTATTGTTGATGTATACCCTCAAAAGTTGTTAAAAATAAATGTATTCCTGTTTTGTTCTTCGCTAGTGGTGGACGTAAGTTTTTATTACCGAACGCTCCAAAATTATTTTGTCTCTATTTTCTTGTATTCCGATATTTTCTTTAATTTTTTCATTTCATTATGGGAATCTTTTGGTCTTGGCTTAAGAAACAGTACAAGAACTCCAAGGGGTTAGCTTAGTGGTTGGACAACCTGGGACTTTGAGTATGCTCCTCAAGGTCTTACGTCGAAACCCACCACCAAGTGCAAACTGCTTCTTGGGGCCATTGGACTGGGGGTTTGCTCTTTCAATTAACCGAGGTGCACTTACGAGAAACTTCTTGCTGAGGGCTTATGCACCCCCGGGATTAGTCAGTACTCGGTGCCAAATAAAATAAAATAAATAGAAAGTACTAGGACTGGACCACATCCATTACTCTAAAAGCATCCTTGGCTTTTTATCTCACTGCATCATTGTTTTGTGGTCTCGCGGTTGTAGATAACCTCTCTGAACCTGCTGGCTCACGAGCACCAAAGAAAATGGGCAGGGAGAACAAAGCAAGAACAGTGGAGAAATGGTAACCACTGTTTACAAGACAAAATCACTGATGAAAAGAACAGTGGAGAAATGGTAACCACTGTTCACAAGACAAAATCACTGATGAAAAGGGTTGAATTGTCACACCACTTTAACATACAAGAATCAAATGACAAACAGAAATATGGGTTGCCATCTGAGAGCCAAATGCAGTTATTGCAGAAACAATCGTCGTAGACATCCTAAAAGAGATATATATAAGGGTTCATACAAGTGGATATAACAAGTCTATCAATCTCACTTCATAGGGGGCGTTTGGTGCGTGAAATGGTTATTCTATTAGAAAAAGAAATAGTTATTCCTAGAAATAAAAGATGAAATGAAATGGCTATTCATATTCTTCAGTTTGGCAACAATACATGTTTTCACCGATATTAAACCAAAATTATTAAAAAATAATAATAATAATAATAATAATAAAAAAGAAAAAAAAGAAGAAGCCAAAACTCTGTTTATTTAAGGTAGAACTTTGATGGCCAGCGAACTCTAGGTGGCGGATTTCGACAAACTCCGAGATGGATTCCAATAGATTTCAATAAAATATATATATATATATATATATATATATATATATATATTATGGGGTTTTATATATATATATAGGAATAGCTAATCCTTTTTTTTTTTTTTTTTAAGGCTAAAAAGCTTACACTACAAAAATGCAGGGAATTTTTAACTAGGAGTTTTTGATGTGTCAATGATATTAACACGTCAAAAACCCCTTTTGACGTGGGCCTTTTGAAATTCCTCAACGGTTAAAACGGGGGTGTCAAAAATCCCAGATTTTTGACGTGTCTATAATGCCACATCAAAATTTTTTGACATGGGAATATCGCCACGTCAAAAGTTTTTGACGTGGGAATATCGCCACGTCAAAAAGTTTTTGGCGTGGAATTATTGCAACGTCAAAAATTTTGACCATCTTTTTTGACGTGTCACTCCGTTTGACACATCAAAAATGTATTTTTTTTTTCTTTTTTTTCCAATTAAATGTAAATACTACATTCATCCAAATACAATTACAATTAACCTGATATCTAAATACAAATACAATTACAATTAACCTGATATCCAAATACAATTACAATTACAATTACAATATCCAATATCCAATATCCAATCCAATACATATCCAATATCTAATATACAATATCTAATATCCAATCCAATATCCAATACAATATCTAATATCCAATATCCAAAATCTAATATCTAATACAATATCTAATATCTAGTACAATATCAAATCCAATACAATATCCAATCCAATAGAATTTTTTTTTTTTGACGTGTCTGGGTCAAAATTTATTGACGTAGCAAACATGATTTACTGTTTGCCACGTCAAAAAATGGCCTTTTTTTTTCTTTTTTTTTTTTGTAGTGTTACCAAACTATAAAACAGCTATTTCCATTCCATGAGTTTAATTCTTCTACCAAACTTACCATAGAATAGAAAAGGAGCAACATGAAAGGCAGTCTTCAAAATTTTAATCCACTAGCATAAAAACTCCCCTTGGTAATTCTCTGTGATTAACTGTGTTCTCTGGCCAACTGCATCAGACTAGAGCTCTTGATTTTTTTCCTTTTGAAATTAACATATTTTGACTATAAAAGTATTAAATTGTGAATTTCCCAATTTTAACGTTTGTGAAGCCAAAAGAGTAATTAAAAATCTTGCCAAACAGACCCTTTTGTTGGATGTTTAGTTGAGAAAGAAAATCACCTTCATACACCTCAAAAAAAAAAAAAAAAAAAAAAAAAATCACCTTCATATTCTCTGTTGAAAAGTTTGCCCTTTCGACATCATTCAAATGATCAGAATCTTTCTCCCTCTCTCGCAAGAAATTCCATTATAAAAGGTTTAACAAAAATGTAAAAGGTAATATAATTCTTCATGTAGCTCTAATAATGCATATAATGTCGCTATATAATTGGATTTGATGTGACACACTAGTAGGATCCGTCAAGAATTTAGATAGAAGTTAATAGTAGAAATTTATTTGTTATATTTGCATACCACGAAGAACTCTCAAAATATTTTTATATCACAAAGAACTTATTACAAATCAGTATAACTACAATAACTGTTTTCACATTTTCCCGAGTTTCGAAACATATATATTCATATGCCGCACAAAACCTTGGGTTTGGGCTGAAGCTACTTATTTCTAATTAACCTTTGTTTTCTTCGATAAGTTCTATTTGCTTGGAAAGAAATAAAAATAAATGGAGGAGAAAATGAAAGAAAGGAATTGAAGAAAGAAAAAGTCACAATAGTACAAGGATTTGGACTTCCAGCAATTTGTTAGTCGGATTGCTAGTAATCTGAATAATAAATATATGAGAGCCTTTATGCGGCCCATCTATCCCAACAAGTAGGCAGGCTACCCAAGATCTATTAGAGACAAATAGGCCCTATAGGAATTCACTCACATTTGTTGCCTCCCAATGGCTAGCAATCTGATTGTTGAAATTCATTGGGCGAGTTGAATTTGTCCACGTGGACTAAAGGGCCAGTGCTTATTGGGATTCCCACCACTACCGGACTTATCAGCCAAGTCGGGCATGAGAATGGGAAGCAACTGATGTATCCAATTCAGAGAGGTCCATGGGTCCAAACAGTTAGGCCCAAAACCGTTGGCCCCGTGGGTCAAGTGGATCGGCCCACTAAGCTATTCTGAGACCAAGGAAACACACGTACGTTATAGGGAATCATCACATCAGCATAATTGTCGCTTATGTTCCTCGCAAAGAATGAGGTGATAGGTGCAGCATGCTTAGGAGCATGGATGCATTTATGTTGCCCTCATTCAACCAACAGATAACAACATGGTAGGGAACCGAGCGCCATGCACAACAAAAACACGCCCAACCAAAAAGTGACGGCTGGCCATACTAATACGTGGGATCAATGCTTAATGTAAAGAATAGGCAGCCATGGTTGTTGCTCTGGTTCTCTTCTTCGACATCAAAGTCATCTTGCAAGCATTCTCGGTCTAAAGTTGAATGAATGTACGATCAATTGCAATATAAGGAATGGGTTAGGCAAGTCTCTTTAGAGAAACAATAGCTAGGTGCTGTCATAATGTTTTGAGAAGTTCTAAAGAATCAAAGAGAATTGTTCAGAATTTTTTCCAAACTGACTTGGCAGAATTCCAACCACCCCTCGAATTTTATTTTAAAATTTTGTTACATCAATTTGAAAACAATTTTAGATAATTCTCTTTGGCTCTCTAGCACTGCTCTGATGTTTTTCTCGTGTTCTCTTAATTCTAAGTAAATATTATTTTTTAACAATCGAGTGCAATAAATAAGGACCACCTTTTAAAAAAAAAAAAAAAAAAAAAAATTAGTTAAGAACGTATTTGAGATTGCGTTTGAGATATATATCTTTGAAATCAAAAAGCGCTTTAAGCAAAAGCATCACTTTTAAGCTTTTACCAAATGAGGTTCTGGCCATTTTAGAATAAAAAAAAAGTGTATATATATATATATATATTTTGAAATTTTTTACCAAACATGTCAACTTTTGTTTACAGCAATTTTTTAAGTACTAAAAATAATTTTTAAGCTCTTTAATGATGCAATCCCAAACAAACTTTAAAAAAAACACCAAATTAAAATAATAATAATAATAATAATAATAAATAATAAATAAATAAATACATAGCATTCCCGTGTGTTTAGGGATGGCTTTTGCAAATTAAATAGGTGGGGTACCCGTCCTCTATCTTTGCATTAAATCAAATTCAACTCACGTTTGACCACAGATTTTGTTTGTCTGTACTCTGTAGTCACTTCTCACCCATACGGGTGTCCATATACATTTATCATAAAACTCATCTACAAGACTACAATCATGGATTAATAAATATGAAATCTCCGATCCAAGTCTATAATCTAGTATGATTTTGCCCATCTTCATCATTAAGTAGCCTTCTTTATTTATACACTATTTTCCTCTTCATAATTTCAACGGATTTGGGTTGCCTCCAGTGAATTCTTCACTTGACATCTCCTGTTAACAAAATGAACAGACAAGATTGCTTTCAATCTTTCAATCTTATCCGTTCACTGTTTAAGAGTCCTCCAGTGAAAAAATCAGCAAGTAATCCAAATCCAATTTTAACTACACATATATATAATTGGTGCTTAAAATGTGTGATGCATTTAAATCATTACTTTTTATTCCGTTTATTTGGGGCTGCTTAAGTGCCACGTAATTATGTCGGCAGGGTTTGACGATTATAATGTAATTGAAACTAGGCTTTGTTTCAAGGATGATAACAGTGTATAGTCGTGATCGATCAATGAATCTATGAGCCCTCTCAATTAAGTGATAATAGTTTATTCTGGAGTCCACGTCCATCAAAGCTGTAAAGATATATTTTAATCCAAGATTGCAAGACTAGGATGTTCTTGCTAAATAGATATATCCTTTAATTTGTGTTTCTTTGACAATTAATATGCATATTATTGGTGCAATTTTTGGTCCACATTACTGTTTGCCAGCGGTTCTTCTTCGTTGTTGGGCTAAGAAGGAGATTCCTATACATTTATGGTGTTCTTGCAAAATAAAAGTACAGTCAGGGATCTCCAGTTGGGGCGCCGAAGACCCTCCGACGCTCAAGTTAGCATCTCATATATGGATAAAAATATATAGCTACGATATACCTCAAATACTCAATAATTTGTATGCAAGAAGTGAGATATGTGAGAAGGAGATGAGTGTGAGAGAGTCTAAGTTCTCCTAGAGAAGGAGACCAAGAGAAGGGGTTCAAGTTAAGGAGAAAGGAAGATCTTTCTCCTTTCATAAACCAATGGTAACACGTGTCACCATATGAATGGGTAATAGCAAAACGGTAAATAAATATAAATATGTGGGCATATTTTATCCCTAACACATATATAACAATTTTAATTCATTTACAATTGTTATATATATAAATTAGACTTTCAAATGTCCTTGTTTATCATGAGCTAAATTTTGTTTATTTTTCCACCATCTACATTCATAATGGTGTATGTATATATAGCTAAATAGTTGTCCTACCGACAATGCAAATAATCTAAGGGAAATTGTCATATAATATACATAAATTTCTTACCAAATGAGTTGTAGAAAAAGGGCCAAAAAGCTTTTCAACCCAGTCTTTAAAGTAATAATAATAATAAATATTTATTTATTTTTTTTTTTTTTTTTTGACATGTTCAAGGGATACATAACATTTTTAAAGGTCAGATTGACGAAATTTAATTTGTACAATCCAATTCATAAAAAATTTATAACCTAATTATAAATAGTATTTAATTAAGAGCAACGACCCACAAGACAATATATTCAAAGAACACTCGACACTTTTAGAAACTAAATTGAAAAAAAATTCTACAACTCAATTCATAAAAAAATTATAACATAATTATAAATAGTATTTAAGAGCAACCCACATGAATGCACTAACTAAGAGTGTGTGCATGGTTTGAAAAAATAATTCGGTTTCTTTCATATGTCACATTGCCATCACTTTCAACAATCTAGGGTTTAGCAAAAGTTAATAAAGTTGGTTGACAAAGTATTGAAGAGGGTGATTAATCATGAAGATGGAAGAAGGAAGAAGGAAGAAGCTTCTTCATCAAACCCAAAACTTTTTCTTTATGAACGTGGTTAAAGTTTTAAAACAAACAACATCCCTTCAGTCGCTATATTAATTGGAGAAGACAATATATATTGAGTGGCTTTTGCTTTGATCCACAACCACAGCCAAAGAGGACCCTACATTCTCCCTCTTTGCTGTTATCTCTGAGCCTCCCAATAATTGCACTGTAGGTACCACCTGATCCCTCTGTATCCCATATTCGTTTAACTTTCCTCCACCGCCTCATATATATATCCAACCAACATTACCGTTGCTTTTTCTCTTCCCCTTCTTTTTAGCAATCGAGGTGTTGGACTCTTCCTATGTTTGACTTTTTGGCAACAGAAGAGGGTAAAACTGGTGCTCCCTTTCCACTGTGTCTTTCTTTATGGCGATGTTTTGAAATTCAAAGATGGTGAAACCAGGTCCCCACCATTAGATGTTTTGGTTGAGATCTTGAAGATGTGAAAGAGATCAATAGGACCAAACACAACACAACACAATACCAGAATGTCATCATCAGCACAATTCAAACATAGGATGATTGCATGATATTGTTAGTTTATTCACCCGATCGATCGAAAGGGAAATCACAGCATAAGTTTGTAATAGCTTGGCCCACCCTCCATTTTTTTGCTTTCCAAAAATGTCAATGATGGTTTAAGATGAACGACAACTGTCCTACATTTCCGCAGTAGGACTTACTTAGACGGTTAGACCAAAATTAATCTCATGCATGCGTAAGTGAAGTGCTTGCCAACTTCTTTATAGCCTCTATGGACTAGGTGTACTCAACAGTCTCAACCTAAATCCTCACCAAAGTTTCACTGCTTCTTTACTGCGCACCAAAGTTTCACTGCTTCTTTACTGCGCAAGTCTGAAGGGATTTACAACGGAAAGAACGTACAGTAATTACGTAAGTTCATAACTTAGTAAATAATTAAGGTACTTTAGAATTTACTTATGTGATGAGCCTTAAATATAAGAAGGACATATTTCACAAACCTACGTAAAATAATAGGAAATGACACGAGTTTAATCAACAAAATATGTCATTATTGTCTTTGCTACTATGCTAGTATATAAAATGATTTTAATGTTGAAAAGAGTACAAGTAATATCGGCGGCAATTTTTATTTTAATGCATGAAATATGATAATTACATAATTATTTATTGTTTGGTTTTAACTTTTTTTCACATGGTCTACCCGAGACTTTAACCACTTTTCAGCAGGGTTGCTACTGTCCCAAGATTGTTACATACCATCCATCAAAAGTGGCCCAACCAGCTGGCCCAATCGCGGCTGATCTACACCATTTATGAAGTCTGTCCGTAGTAACTATCAATTAAATATAGTTGTGCTATCACACTATGAAATATTGATAACAAGGTAACACTAAACTAGACTAGACAATTGAATAGAGTGTACACACAATACCCGTGCTTGCCATCCGTACATGACAATCCACCGCATATTGTCCCTTTTATTCAAAAATAGACATATATTTCGAACACATTAATTTTTTTTAAAAAATAAAAATTGGACTTATAACATAAATCCTTATTCTTTACTCATAAAAAATAACATTTGTAGAGTATGCATTTTAAAGCATGAAGATTTAATGATTTATCCATTCTGTAAGTATTTACTTACCTTAACCATGCATCCACGTTTTCAGACATCTCAACTCCTTATCACTACAAATATATGCCAAGATCATTCAGTCTACAAATCTAACCCAAAGCGAACAGGTTAAAACCGTAATTTAAGCTCTATTGTCTAGTCGATCGATCGGTCCTGTGTAACAGCAACTCAAACTTAGGTTTAGCTACCCACTTTTGATCCAAACAATAAACCTACTACTAAAGCATGCCAACAAGTCCGAAAACATCGCATCTAGCATACATGCACACTCAAATTATGTTAATCAATCACAAAACCCGATTTGAATTTAAAACGTTCCTAAATGGTAGATCTATGTTTTAAAAATGGAATCCTTTCAAATCTATGTAATGTAATTAACCAACTCACTGCATTCAAGTGCTTTTAAAGGTTGATTAAATCTTAAAAAAATGAAATACATAATATCAAACATGTGAGAAAACTGGTTCTTCCTAAAAAATGAATATATCTATCTATACATTGTTATAAAAATAGCTAATCATAACTTAGATATGAATAATTTAAGTATTAATGTATTATCATTATATGTTGTGTCAGTTGTCTGAATTCTGAACTTTTTTTTATATGTTGTTTTTTAAAAAAAAAATAAAAAAAAAATAAAAATAAAAAAGTTAACTGGTTATGATTTAATATTTAAGGAAATTTTTTTAAAGTACAAGTAAATGTAAATTTTGGGTCAAATATTTTTGATTTTTTAATATGGGCTCTTTTTATAGCAATTGGGCTCAAGAAGACATTAAAAATAAAATAAAAAGGATAAAAAAGCCCTAAAAAAAAGCAAAACCAGAAAAGCCCTAAAGAGCAAAAACTCTTAAAACCAATGGGTGAGATCATTTCATTTAACTCACACCCCGCTCAATCCTAACTTAACCCCAGAGCTATTAGCCAAGGTAAGTGAAATCTACTAACTACTAAGGCGATTACGGTTAGCGGTTATTACCAATAACCGCTAACCGTAACTGCTTTGACACCCTACACATGAGGATTAAATTGGGCCACTTTCTCCCTATTTTCTAGAACCATTTCCACTCCAATTTTTTTCCTTAATAGATTTCCTCTTGATGTTGGGAAGGATCCCTTTTCATTTTCCTTTGCTTGTATTTGTCTCCTTTCTTTTATTTGTTTCTCATTAAAAATAATAATAATATTTTTTTTTCTTTTTTTAAAAAGAGCAGTTCTATGCATAATCAAATACCTCTATTAGTCTTAGGCCCGTTTATGTTTGCGATTTTAAAAAGTACAATTAAATAACGATTTTAAAATGTACAATTTAAAAATGTGATTTTAAAAACGCAATTAAAGTGTTTGGCAAATTCGTAGTTTGGCATTTAAAATCGTAATTTATCCTTTAAAAGTGTGACTTTCAAAAAAGCACATTATTGTTTGCGATTTAAAACACATATTTTATGTAATTTTTTTTTTCTTTTCAATGCCAAACAATCAATTTTCTACAATTTGATTTAAAATCACACTTTTTACTTATAAAATCGTAATGTAAAACACACCCTTAGCCAATTAATCTCAGCTACTACATCAAGACATATATACAAATCGACTTCGCAAAACATTAATAATGAGTAGTCAATTCGAAATACGATTCCTTTTGCATTGATTGATTGGATGAGTCCTCTTTCATATCTTAGCCGATGAACCCAATGTTGCTCTTTTATGTATGAGTAATGCTACGAATCATCTTTTATATTCTTTTTATCCCCCTAAAGCTGATGTGGCTTTTAAAATCACCATTAAATTTTAGATGAATCATACTTGAATTTTGATCCAATGATGATTTTGAAAGCCACATCAACTTTAAGAGAATAAAAAGATGGTTCCTAACATTACTCTTTTATGTATGATAGCTCAAGTTATCTTCCTACTAAAAAGAATAAATCTTTGTTTCCACTATTCTCTTTTTGTTCTACTTTTGTTGGATCTTGAATTCCGACCTAAAATTCCTCCATAAATGTAAATATTTTATTTATTTCATTATTGTTGAGACTGTACGATCATACATAATTTTTCAGTAATTTTAAGAAAATATTAGTTGTTTGTATACTATTATAATATGAATCAATGGAACACAAATTTAAAATTAAAATTACCATCATCTTATCAGCTCATTAATCAACAAAATCTGCTTAATTACACACAAATATCATTATGGGCAGCTATTATCTACCCGCACCGTTAGCAACTTTTGTTTTTTTAACTCCTTTCATCTTGGTGTTCATCTTTGAACGAAACTGTAGAATGAATTGTAATTTTTTTTTTTTTGGCCTTTTATTTTAATTTCCTCTTGTAATTTTATTCACTCTTTTTTTTTTAAAAAAAACATGTCAAATCCACGTATAAGAGTACTAGCAAGCAATAAACACCTTGTTCCTTCCCTATACATAAGGAAAATTTCAGAAAAAAGCTACAGAAACAAACATGCAATTGACACACAACAACTTTTTCTAAACTATTGGGTAGCTACATCCTTAAGGTTGGCAATTTAAACCGCAAACCCGACATGTAATTTTAGGGTTAGGGTTTAAGTTAAACAAGTTTCGGTCACCCGTTTAATAAACATGCCGTGTTCGAGTTCAGGGGCGAAACCAGACATTGAAGTGTAAGGGGACATAACTGAAAAAAGTTTAAAATTCAAGGGTAATTTTAAAATTTTGGGGGGACTTATTACATAAAAAGCACAAAATTTAGAGGTGATTTTAAAATTTTGGGGGGACCAAAGCCTTACCTGGTTCCGCCCCTGTTCGAGTTTGACATAAACAGGTTCACGAGTTAATCAAGTTCACGGATTGACATGTTTATACAATTCATTTATTTAATTTTAATTTTTGAAAATAAATTTTAAGTTTAACTTAATTTAGGGTTGACAATTTAAGTCATGACCTGCAAACTCGACACGAACAACACGTAATTTTAAGGTTAGGGTTTAGGTTAAACGAATTCGTGTCATAAACGGGTGACCTGTTTATGAGCCGCTTAATAAACGTGTTGGCAGGTTAACTGGGCTGACATGAACCCGACACATGAACCCGTTTTGTCAACCCTACATCCAATGGCTTATTATAAATCCATAGGTTCTCTTTTCTCTCTTCTCTCACATAGTAAAGTAAGACCAAAGAATAAAAAAGTATTTAATTTATAAAAAATGATACATGTAATTTTTAATAGATTGGATTAAAGGAAGTTCCTCCAACTCAGTTTGAAAAACAATTCTGTTAAAAAACTACAAGTAAAGTTATTGTCTAGTATATTTGAATAAAAAAATAAATAATAATTTAATTTCTTAAATTTAAGAAAAATCGCCACTAGTGTTCTTAAGAGATGACGAAGCACCAAGAAGAAAACTTCGAGAAGGGTATTTTGTTGTACCCGCAATAGTTTAATTTGAAAGAGGGGAAAATAATAGGGAAAACATAAAACAATTGAGTTAATCATCGGAAAGCAATATTTTTATTTAGGGGAAGTTGTCTGCACTTTCTGCATGTAGATATATTTCTCCATAGTGAAAGTGCGAAAGATACAGTGACAGCCACATTAGAATATAGGAATATGTCCCTGACTTTTACGGTGGATGCTACATTAAAAACCGTGAAATCTATATTTGGTAGTTGGTACGAGCCCCCACGTGTCTTGCAACACAATTGTCTATGTCTCCGTGAAAGCCCACGTATGATTCTGCTACCGTGACATGTTGCGGATTCTTCATATTTCTGAGCTGTAGACAACTCCCCGACACACTTCCACACCATCAAATTTCTCCTTGGCAAAGATATGAAATCCCACGTAGGTAAGGCCCTACTTTTAATTTATTCATTAGTTTATTGATTTTTCTTTTTTACTTTCTACATTAAAGATATAAATATATTAGTTAATATATTTTCTCAGAGCATACACGTTCGCCTCAATTAAATTTTAGTTAAAATATATATATATATTTTAGCTATCATTTTTTTTAAATAACTTACGTCTGATTAATATTTTAATTATTCATTTTCACTATTTTATTTAAATACTCTTTTTATTATTATTAAGGTTCAAGTGTGTCATTCCATAGCAATCGGAAGAGAGAGGATAAAATAATTTTGTACTGAAGGTGAAATGATAGAACAAATTTTATATTAATATATATTATGAATTGTTGAGCTACCGTGCTAAGCAAATTTACTCAACAATTGCTTGGCCATTGCAGCTAGCTGGATGGGATTATGCTTCTAGCTGCACGGCTCAACAAAATAGCAAAATGACTTGGCTACATGCCTATTCCACCATTTTCAAAGATGAACTGTTATTCAAAATTAACAGCACATTATTTGTTACATGTATCTTATTTAATACTTTGGACCTGTTTGAGATTGCGTTTGAGATGCCTAAAAGTATTTTTAATATTCAAAAAGTTCGTTTGAAGAAAAAAGTACTCGTTTGGTAAAAGAATTAAAAACGCTTTTAAATATCCAAAAAGCCTAAAAATAGCCAAAACGTACTTTTAACAAAAACTTAAAAATGAAACTTTTACCCAAAAACTTTTTTTAACTTAAAAGATCTATTGCTCAAATACAATTCCAAAGAGACTCTTCAACACTTGATAATGTCACATCAACAAGTTACAAATAATTCATAGAGAAAACAAAAAACAAAATGTGTGAAACACATATAAATCCCCCATTACCCTAAAACCCTATTTATCTTAATCACCTTTGCTTCCATAATTAACGATCCAAATAAAGTTCATTGTTAGATCTTCTTCTTACCTTAGAATTTAGGGTTGTATCTTTACTATACAATAGAAGAAAAGCAACCCATAAATTACAAAGATCTCAAAGGAAAGCAAATATCAAAAGGGAACTTATTTGTTTTGTTTTTTTTAATAAGAAAAAGGGAACTTATTTGAAAGATGAATAACAGAGCTCATATGCTACTGTTGTTGTCTTTACTGCTGGTGCTGGCTACTGTATTGTCAGAAGGAAAAAGTTGGACCTTGCTTTTCATAGACAATTATATTTTTTTTTTTTAAGGGTAAATTCATTTTACCTCAACTACCTATTCATCTGCACTTTTAATTCTAATGTTTAAAAAGTAATATTTTATTCACCTAAACTTTCAAATTGTTAGAATTTTACCATTTTAACTTTTTTTTTTCCCCAAAATGCCCCCATCCCAAGTTAAAAAAAAAAAAAAAAAAGTCAGAATAGTCGAATTGCAACAATTTGAAAGTTTGAGATGGTAAAATATTACTTTTTAAACATTAGGATTAAAAAGAATAAATGGGTGGATAGTTCAGTGGGGTAAAGTGCATTTTTCCCTTTTCTTTTTTACTCTTGAAGTGTATTTGCTTAATTAAAATTACAAGGTGGTTGTGGCAAGTTCAACATTTTCTTGTGATCATCAAAGATTCATTAGGAGGCAAGGCAATTGAAATAAATGGGGTTTAAAATTCGAAATCCCCATACTAAATCCAAATATAATAAAAACTTAATATAATGTTTTAACAACTAAATATAAATTCCCCCCCCCCCCTTGGATAACAATCAAAGCAAGATTTAAGGTTGAGATTAGGGCTGTATTCAAGCCAAGCCAAACTTTAGAATTTTATGATTGGCTCGTTTATGATGATACTTGTTTGAACCGATCTATAAAATGTGTGTTCAAGCTTAGCTCGTTAGAAGTGATCAGCTTACGAGAATGCTTATTCGAATCGAATTCGAGTTAAGTTAAGCCGAGTAAGCTATCAAACATACTAGTTTATTTACGGCCCTAATTGAAGTGGTTGATGGAATAAACAGCTTAGCAATTTTTTTTTATTTTTTAAAATTTTAATTTTTTTGATATGGACGTTAATCCGTTTTAATTAAGTGATAATTGCGTAATGGTAGTCCTTTTTATGAGACCGACTTATATATATATATAAAGAAGATTGCCAAGATGTTCCCCCCTCTCCCGCTTTGATTATATAAAAAAAAAAAAAAAACAGATTGCTAAGATGTTACATCGTGTATCCATAAGTGGACCGGTGGGCCTAAATTGTGACTTGATTCATTGACTTAAATTGTTAATCGTGGAAAAACCGGAGAAGAAGATAAGACTTGAAGCGAAAAATAAGGAGTAAAATGAAAAGTTATAAAAGGTGATTTGTAATCAAATATGATAGAAAATATATATATAGAAAAATAGCTGGAAGTTGAAGAATTTTGAGAGACACAATTCTTAAATTATTATTTCTCTTAAAAGTTTAAGATAAAATAAATATTAATTATTTAATTAATATTTTAACACTCCATTTTATTTGAAATATTTAATTTACATGGAAGGTGTGGTTATGAGTTCTGACTCTCATACTATGTTAAGTTATCACTTATTTCAAAAGTTTAAACTGATATATATAATGGAGCAAATTTAATCATTTAATTAATACTTTAACAATAAGAATGACAAAACTTATCCTTAAAAACTAACTTGCAAATGAGTTTTTAAAAGCTTCTATACACATAGTTAAAATTAGATTTAACTCACACAAGGCACTAAAATCATAACATAGACAAGGCAAGATGAAGCAATGGGCAGAAGAAGAGAAAGAAACTTGTAGTATAATTTTTATTTTTATTTTATTTTGCATTTTACTACAATATCTTATAAATAAGGAAAAATTCATGTACTCCTTAAATTACTATCCAGTTAACAATGTTGTTCCAAACTTTTAATGCGATAATATTTTCCTTAAATTACCAAAAAATTTGACAATGTCTCTCAAATGACAAAAATACCCTTAGTAAAGAAAACTAAAATAATTTTTTTTTTTTTTTTTTAAAAAAAACAGGGTGTAAAAATTAAATTCTTTTTTTTCAAATTTATTTGAATATTTTTGTCTTATTGGAAAAGAAATGGTAGAGACAAAATTTTCTTTTTATGGCCTCGTCTCTCGGGAAAATAATGTCAATATTTTAGTAGTTTAAAGATGACATTGTTGCAATTAAAAAATATATATATATAAAAAAATTTATTAATTGATTAATAGTTTAGAAGAGGTATGTAAATTTTTTTTTTTCTTATAAATTTAGAGAGGTATATCGTAAGTTAAATGCATTTTACTAATTTAGAAAGTGAATGAGTAATCCAACGTGAAGGTCTTTTGGAACTTTTTTTATTTAAATTTCGCATTTCTAATATTTGACTTGCATAGTTGCATGGGCGGCCAGAGAATCAGTCACAATTAAAGATAACAAAATAAAAATAAGTTAAAAAGAAAAAAGGAAAAAGGAAAGAGAACATGAAGAAGCTCTTCTTTTTAGAAAAAGAAGAAAGAAAAAAAAAAAGAAAAAAGGGGTGGTTATAATTAATATTCCTCTCATCAATATGCGACAAAACATAATTAATAAATAGTTTTATTTATGTAGAAACTAACAGAACCTCACCAATAATTCAAATATTTCCCAAACGAGAACAAAATTCACTTCACTCGTGCTGCACCACTCACGGCCAAGTCCTACTACCACACTCTCACTGAATTACCAAACTACCCCTCCTCTCTCTCTCTCTCTCTCTCCTTTTAATGTTTGTCGCTTGCTTCTGTGGCAGAGTAGAGCAGAGCACCACCATCTCTCTCCTCTTTCCAATGGCTTCCTCTCCCACCCTCCTTCTTCTCCTCTTTCTTCTCTCTCTCACCTCCATTTGTTCTTCTTTTTCTTCTGGTGCCGGCGACGACAGGACGAAGACTACTTACATTGTACAAGTCCAGCCTGATGCCAAGCCTTCCGTTTTCCCAACACACCAGAACTGGTACGAGTCCTCCCTCTCCGCGCTGACGAACGCGACGCTGCACCCACCAGTGGAGAGCAGCGGTGGTAGCAGAATCATCCACACCTACTCTACCATCTTCCACGGCTTCTCCGCCCGGCTGTCACCCTCTGAAGCCCAAAGCCTGCGGTCCCTCTCACACGTTCTCTCCCTCATTCCCGAGCAAGTTCGCCATCTGCAAACCACGCGCTCCCCTCATTTTCTGGGCCTTAAGACTTCCGACAGCACTGGTCTTCTGAAAGAGTCGGACTTTGGCTCCGACCTTGTCATCGGAGTCATCGACACCGGTATCTGGCCCGAGCACAAGAGCTTCGGAGACCGGGACCTTGGGCCCGTCCCGTCAAAGTGGAAAGGTCGATGTGTGGCGGCCAAGGACTTCCCTGCCTCCTCATGCAACCGCAAGCTCATCGGTGCCAGCTTCTTCTGCGGTGGCTACGAGTCCACCAACGGCAAAATGAACGAGACCACCGAGTCCCGCTCTCCGAGAGACTCCGATGGCCATGGCACCCACACTGCCTCCATCGCCGCCGGCCGCTACGTCTTCCCGGCGTCCACCCTCGGCTACGCGCGCGGTGTCGCGGCAGGGATGGCTCCCAAAGCCCGCCTCGCCGCCTACAAGGTCTGCTGGAACTCCGGCTGCTACGACTCCGATATACTCGCTGCCTTCGACGCCGCCGTGGCCGACGGCGTCGATGTCATCTCCCTGAGCGTCGGTGGCGTTGTCGTTCCGTACTACCTCGACGCCATTGCCATTGGTGCTTTCGGAGCCTCCGATGCGGGCGTCTTTGTCTCCGCCTCCGCCGGTAATGGCGGCCCCGGGGGACTCTCCGTCACGAATGTTGCTCCCTGGGTCACAACTGTCGGTGCCGGCACCATTGACAGGGATTTCCCAGCCGATGTCAAGCTCGGAAATGGGAAAATCATACCGGGTATGAGTGTTTACGGCGGTCCGGGTTTAACTCCGGGTCGGATGTACCCGTTGGTATACGCCGGGACCACACAAGGTGG
This sequence comes from Corylus avellana, assembly GCF_901000735.1. NCBI lineage: Eukaryota > Viridiplantae > Streptophyta > Magnoliopsida > Fagales > Betulaceae > Corylus > Corylus avellana. The sequence continues at coordinate 12,197,311 of NC_081547.1, read as the reverse complement.
TGGAAGCGGGGATGGGTACTCGTCGTCGTTGTGTTTGGAAGGTTCTTTGGACCCCAATTTGGTGAAAGGCAAGATCGTGTTGTGCGACAGGGGGATCAATTCGAGAGCTGCCAAAGGTGATGTGGTGAAAAAAGCCGGGGGTTTTGGTATGATCTTAGCCAATGGGGTTTTCGATGGGGAAGGATTGGTGGCCGATTGCCACGTGCTGCCGGCCACTGCCGTCGGCGCATCAGGGGGTGACGAGATGAGAAAGTACATCACGGAGGCCTCGAAGTCGCCGGCGGTGGCAACCATTGTCTTCAAGGGGACAAGGCTGGGAGTGAGGCCTGCCCCAGTGGTGGCATCGTTTTCGGCTCGGGGGCCTAATCCGGAGACCCCAGAGATACTGAAGCCCGATGTGATCGCGCCGGGATTGAACATTCTTGCTGCTTGGCCTGACAGAGTTGGGCCCTCGGGCATTCCTTCCGATAAGCGCAGAACAGAGTTCAATATACTCTCCGGCACTTCAATGGCTTGCCCCCATGTCTCCGGCTTGGCTGCATTGCTGAAAGCAGCACACCCGGAATGGAGTGCGGCGGCAATAAGGTCGGCGCTCATGACTACTGCTTATACTGTGGATAATCGTGGTGGTGGAACCATGTTGGATGAGTCCACCGGGAATGTTTCCACCTATATGGATTTTGGGGCTGGCCATGTTCATCCGGAGAAGGCCATGGATCCTGGTCTGGTTTACGATATTAGTTCGTATGATTACATGGATTTCCTTTGCAATTCCAATTACACTATCAAGAACATCCAAATGATTACTAGGAAGATTGCGGATTGCAGCCGGGCGAAAAGGGCTGGCCATGTTGGGAATTTGAATTACCCTTCATTGTCTGCAGTGTTTCAACAATATGGGAAGCATAAGCTGTCTACGCATTTTATTCGGACTGTGACCAATGTTGGGGACCCCAATTCGGCATACCATGTTACGGTTAGGCCGCCCGGTGGAACCACGGTGACGGTGCAGCCGGAAAAGCTCTTGTTCAGGAGGGTGGGTCAGAAATTGAGCTTCCTTGTTAGGGTGCAAGCCAGGGCAATTAAGCTCTCCCCTGGGAGCTCTCACATGATGACTGGTTCTATAGTATGGTCTGATGGGAAGCACAGTGTCACCAGTCCCTTATTGGTGACAATGCAGCAACCTCTCTAGGGCAGTGTTTGGGGTTTTGGGTTTAAGAATTTTGCTCTCCTTATTATAGAATTATTACTATTAAGCTTTTTCTATTATGTATCAAGAGAATGCAAGTCTTTTTTTTTTTTTTTCAAGGTTTTCAATTTCAGAAAACTGGTAGAGGGTTGGTTTGTAATGCACAGTAGAGGTGTATCTTTGTTGTTGTAAGATTAAGAATCAAGAATGAATGTAAAAATGCGGTGTGCTTAGAAGAGGCCATTGATAATGGAAACATCCCTTTTTCCTTTCATGTTCATATGTTGCTGAGATCTCTCTCTCTATACCTTTTGTCAAAGTCAAAGATTTGGTAATTGCATGTGCAAAAGGGATGATGATGCCGATTTCTGCAGAAGTAATTTTGAATTCATGGTATCTGGTATGTAGACTAGAGCTTAACAGCAAAGACAATCATGATAAAGACAATCATTAGAACAAAAATCATGTGGAGTTTTTACTAATGGCCAAAATAATTGTTTATTCTGTCTAGTATTTGGTATTTGTGCTGCTTTTATGGGTTGCAAATGTCCTCCCACGGGTTTGAATGAAAATCAGATTGGTAAAGTAATTATTTAGACATTAGGAACCACCAAATGGTCAAAAAATCCCACATGTGCAATTGAAACAGAGAGATTAGACCAGATTGATCACAGCTTGTATACAAAGGTTTGAATATCAAACAGCTGCCAGATGACAAATGAGAGAGACAATGCTTTCTAAAGAGGCTGCAAATGTGCTCAAATTAAATTCCCAACTCTTCTTGGACACAAGTTATACCATGGAAAATGCAAATGTGCTCAAATTAAATTCATTCCCAACACTTTTCTCATCCAAATTGAACTGCTGCCCCACTCACTTAGAAAAGAACAGAAAAACCGCATGCTGCATAATCATTGCTGTGGATGAAAACCCGAGTGGCGCACAATGAATGGCGAGCACTTCCTGGGACTGTCTGCTATCAATGGCGTTGATTCAGAAAGGTGATTCATCCGTTTGAGGGAAGCAAGTTAGCTGGAAAGGAGGGCCACTTGATAAGAACCATGGGCCATGATAACACGGTTTCAGCTGCCTTCTGTTGCTCTGCTTGCCTCATAAATCATCTTCTTTATGATAAGTGGCTCGTTAATTATAAATTTATAATGGCTCTCTGCAGCTGCCGGCCTTTGCTCTTCTGCTTTCGCCAATAAATCATCTTTTTTGAGGAAAGGAAATTAGTAGCTCATAAATCATAGTGTCTCTTTCTTATGCTCTACGAGAAAAACCCTTTACTTTTTTGCTTTAATTACAAGTTGGAAAAATCTAGCATTTTGCTTGATTGAGATCCCGTACAATTGTATTAGAGAAGTTTGCAATTCTCTCAATTCTGATTATTGATTCGATCTTTGAGACGCTAATGATTCACGTGAAAATAAAAAATAAAAAATTCTCAATCTCATTTTCAATAGAATCTCCTCGCCTCTTTGACACTGCCGCTTCTCCCTTTAGTCCTACGCCATCTCCCTACTACCGATGAATTCCTCTCCCGTTCCCTCCTCTCTCATCTCCACCCCTGTTGTCCCTCCATATTGAGTGGTTCAGCCACCTCTTCAACTATTTTGGAGTAGTCTAATCACCTCCTAAATCCTGTTTGAGTTAGCTTTTTGAGAAGGTTGACTATCGGAATTTTTTTTGTTTTGTTTTTGTTTTTGTTTTTGTTTTTTTTTTTTTTTTTAAAAGGGCTTTTGGGTGGGTCTCCTCATAGTCTTTATGCATGTATGTCAAAACCCAGAAAAAAAGAAAAGAAAAAAAAAAGACAATTAGTCACAAATAAGGGTATTTTGAGAATTTTGAACAGAAGAGGGTAATTAATTGAAAGTTCGATACCCTTTTAAGAGTTTGTAAGCTTCGAGAGTAGTGTCAAAATGAGTGAAAGTTTGTTTTCTAAAGTTTACCTTATAATTGTTTTTCAAACAAAAAAAAAAATATATTGACACAAATAATATATTACTGATGAAAAAGTATGGAAAGTTTCTAATAAATCCCTAAGTCAATGCGTGAAAACAAAAAACTCCCTCAACTTTTTGTTTTAAATTTTTACTCCCCGAGTCAATAAAAAAGATATCATAAGTCATTCCGTTACATTCCTTCCAAATGTCTAACGTCCATTATTTACTCTCAAAACTCACCCTTTTGTCATGTCAACTTTTTTTTTTTTTTTTTTTTTTTCACATCACTTTTAGATATTAATATTTTTATTAATTTAATTAAAAAATTAAATCAACAAAAATTGAAGGGGTGGCCAGCGGTGGAGCTGCCGCCCTCGGCCACCCCCAAACTCACCATATGTTGGCTGCAGCCATCTCAACAGGTGTTGGGGTGGCCCACCCCAACACCCATGGGTGGCTTTGTGGCTTCCCCATGTGGGTTTGGGTGGCTTGCAAACCCAAATGGGGTTTACTATTATTGGTTCCTCGGAACACTTTGCCATTGGAAGTTTACTAGTAGTCAACTTTCAGCCCAACCTCTGTGTATAGAGCTTTGGATGCCATCCAGGACCAAAGGCCCAAGTTTAGTGACCCATCATCATCTTCTTAGTACAGCAAAGCTCAGCCCCATAAAAAAAACACTACCTACACAGGCCTTTTGTCAGCCGATGCCGAACAAACAAAGGCCCACTAACAACCACCAACCCTTTAGGGGGTGCATTTTCTGGAGTAAATTGCTAATAATTTAATCAAATAATACAAAAATTTCATATAAAACCTACATGTTCAAGTAAAAGCCCAAAGAACTCAAAATTTACTTAAATAAGAAAATCCCATATAAACTTTTTTACACTGTCAATTAAAAATAAATAAATAAATAATTATCGTGAATTCTTATCCTTGCATTATGTGTAGTGAGGGGTGACAGTGATTTTATGGGCTGAGATAATTATGGTATCAATTAATGTCACTTCTGTGCAGGCCACCAAAGAGCCAAATCTGGGCAAGATTTTCTTTCAGAATCTAAGCATGTCATTTCAAAAATGCTACACTTTCAGTCCCAGATAATGAGATAAAGGTCAAGCTTCGCACAACTTCTACACTTAACGTGTCTGAAATGACAGGTTACTTCATTGATTAATTATTAATTATATATATGTAGATATTAATCAGTAGGTGGCAACAACTACAAGTTGTTGTTAGATTAATATTTACTGAGATTATTATTATTTTTTTTTACCCTTTCCACAAAATGCAGAGCACCTGGCTAGCTAGCCTGTCTTATACTTTCAAACACTTTGTGATATTTATTAAACTTGCAAATACCCTTATTTTCATCTTTTGGCACCACTCTAGTGGATTGTCATAGTCAGTATGAGATGTACTCTGCATGCAGATTCAAGAACGTCACATCTAAACTCATCAACGGTGGTGGTTTTGTGGTTTTAAGGTAATTTTTTCTGGTGATTACATAAACATTAAAATATAAGTTTGACTCTTTTAATGAGAATTTTCATGCTTGATTAAAAGTTCTATCAATATTTTAATGAAATTGAATCAGGTTATAGCTTAATTAAGTTTGAGAAAACGCCTATGATTTTCATAGTTTATGCTTCTTCTGTCATAGGTTCTTAACAGACAGATGTTATTACGATCACGCTCAGATAAAATAACTATTATTAAAAAAAAAAAAAAGAGAAAGAAGAAGAAAGAAGAAGAAGAAGACGACATCTTATGATAGGAATCAATGTGGTCCTGGATACAGAGTAAAAGGCAAGTCCAATCTCTTTCCATGAATCTTTGGAACTGCCTACTCATAACATTGCCCATCCTTTGTTGGTTGTTTTATTTTTTTGTTTTTTGTTTTTTTCTGAGTAATTTGTTGGTCGGTCGGTAGTTTATGTCGGTAAAATGTCATAAAATTTGCACCCATTGAACAGCATCAGAAAATTTACCATACCTGAAAGGTAAATCATTTTCAAGTAGGAGGGCAAGTTGTCTTCTAATGCACCAAAAAAGAAATTAAAAAAAAAAAAAAAAAAAAGACTGTATGCTGATCTGGCAACAACTAATCATCAATCATGTGATTCAGGTATAGATTTTAAAATTATCCTATATGATGAATGACGGAGCTACTTGCACCTTTGAGGTGCCATATTGGATAATTTTAAAATCTTTACCTGCATCACATGATTGATGATTCAGGTAAAGATAATAATAATAAAATTATCCTATTTTTATTATTATTATTATTCTTCTGGCTTTAACCTTTCTTCAAGTTAACCAATTAGTTAACCCGAGTTAATTGCAATTGTCCTATACCAGATTGTAGCGTCAAACCCCAAGATCTTATTACACCAAAAGACGCAACAAAAATCTATAATTTGATTCAAACGTACCTCTATTGAGTCTATTTGTCCCCTCCCAATGAATGGCCGAAATACTTGACTTTTCATCTATTGCTTTACGAAGCATTGGTAGTTAGTAAATGGTTCTATTTATTTGGAGCAATCACATTTAATCGACTCTTATAGAATTGTAGTGACAAAAAAATTAGTTACTATTATTTATTTATTTATTAAGTACTAATTTAAAGATTAATTCTCATTATTATATCATCAAATTACATGAGAGTGCACAACAATTTATTAAATAACAATACTCCATTTATTTATGTCAATATTTGTTACTTCTAGGAGTCAGTAGTGGTGATCTTACACACCCCATTAGGGGTGTAAGTGAGAGAGCTTGAGATCGGCTCGTATAAGGTTAATTTGTGCTTGTCTCGATTATTAAATGAGGTATTTCATGAACACAAATTTTGGCTCGAATATTAAACGAAACAAACTCGGCTCGGCTATCTTATTAGGCTCGACTCGTATATTTTTTATTAAGTAAAATAACATTATATAGTCATTATTATTCAATAATAACAAATATACTAATATACTCTATAACTTATTTTTATTTTGTTATTTATATGTGTCATTTGTGTATATATATATGTATATATTATATAAACACATATAAGAAATATAAAATATATATAGTAAATAATAATAAATATTTGATATAATCATTAATCATTATATCATATTATATAATCATATGGTATAACTGTATAATTTGTTGTATTAGTATACAAATTCATACTAATACAATAATTAAATACCTAGAGACTTAGTTCTAATGTATGTTATAAACTTATAAGTCCATACATGTTATAAATTATAATTATACATATATGCATATTGAATAGTATAAATATATATGATCAATACTTAATTATTTGATTCAAATTATTCAATGACAATTCAAATACTAAATCAAGTTAATCATATTATTTATGTACAATAATAATGTGATTTGTATAATATTAAATTAAGTAATTGACATTAGATTAAACAATGTATTACTTATAGCCACAGTTGAAGTATTAATGTATTATCATTATAATTCATATGATTATATCATATGATCAATTAATGATTATATAATAACAAATTATACATATATAATATGACATAACTCATAAGTATACAAATTCATACCAATACAACAATTAAGTACCTAGAGACTTAGTTCCAATGTATGTTATAAACTTATAAGTCCATATAAACTGTAATTATACATATATAATACAAATTTTTTTTATTATATTTTTTAACCATTTTTTCTTAATTTCTTAGTAATTTTTTAAACCATTTATTTTTACCAATTTATAAACTGACATTGTTTTACACAAACAATTATTGATTTCTTACTAAAAAACGACGTAGTTTTCCAATGGGTATATATTCATTACTTTCATGATTTCATCTAACCCTAAACCTAAGGAGCTTCTGAGTTCTCTCACACTCATCTCTGTCTTTCCCGCCTGCCTCAATGCCTCTCACGCTCGTCACTATCTCTCCTCGCCGATCTCTGTCTCTGTTGCGGTCTTTGTCTCTGTCACCGATCCTTGTCTCTGTCCCCGGTATTCGTTTATGTCGCTGGTATTTGTCTCTGTCGCAGGTCTCTATCTATCTATCTTCAATCTCTATCTCTGTTGTCGGTATCTGTCTTTGTCTCTGTCCCCGGTCTCCATCACTCCTTGCCGGTCTCTGCCTCTCTCACCGAACTTCTGTTTGGATTATGTAAGGATTTGTCTCTCGAGCCTGAACTTGAGCCCTCGAGCCTAACCCTATAGTAAATGAGCCGAGCCCGAACAAGGGAAGCTCGCTCAGGCTCAGCTCATTTACACCCTTACACCCCATCAAGAGAATAATTTCAGTGCGGTCGTTGCACAAAACAAGGCTTTTATGCCCACCATTTAGAGGTCACCACGTCAGCTTCGAATAAAACAAATACATGCTAACAAAACACATGTTTTAACCCACCATTCTTATTCTTAAAAAAAAAAAACCGTTCAACACCCCCTCTCGCCACTGCCACCACCCACGCCAAACGTCACTGCCCGCTGAACCCCACCACGTCACTCCCCGATATCTCCGTCAGTCTCTTTCTCTCTCTCTCTCTCTCTCTCTCTCTCTTTCTCCCCCCGGTAGTTTTGATTTAGTAGGGGTAGCTGCCAACCGGAGGGAAGTGGGGGAGGTTGGCGGCCACCCTCGGCCACCTCTGGGGCGGCTCATAGGCCACCCCTAAGGTGGTTGGGAGTGGCTCGCGAGCCACTAGCCACATCTAGGGTGGTCGGGCCACCTCTGGGGTGGCTTGCAAGCCACCCCTAAGGTGACTGGGGGTGGCCCGCAAGCCACCCCAGCCACATTTAGGGAGGCCGAGGGTGGCATGCGGCCACTCTTAGGCCATGGCAGTGGCTGCGCGCCACTCTCAGCCAGATCTGGGGCGGTTACGCTCCTCCCCATGGGTCGTGGGTGGTTGCAAGCCACTACCAGCCAGATTTGGGAGTGGTCACGCGCCACCCCAGCCATATTTGGGGTGGCGGGCCCACCCCCCCACTTGGGGTGGCAGTTGATTGGCAAACACCCTTTATAATTTTTTTTTAAAAAATTATTTTTAAGGTTTTTTTTTTTTTTGCTCATATTTGATATAATCAGGTGTAGTTGTGTGTGTGTGTGTGTGTGTGTTTTCTTTTTTTCTTTTTTCTTTTTTCTTCTTAACTTAAGTTTGGTATGATGGGCTTAGGTGTCACTTCCTGATTAGTAGCACAAATCAACCTCTTTGTGCCATGACCGCATAGAAGATGGACTCCCCCATCAATTAGTGAAATGTGTAAAAGATTCAGTGAAAAAGTTCCATCAAGCAACACAAGTTTATAGGGATAATATGGTGGAACCGAGTTGGAAGAAACCTCATTGTTAGTTCTTGTGTTGGCTTAATTCAGTTCCAAAATGCAGAGGTTACTGTTCATAGGCTCAAACACTGATATAGAATGCTCAGAATCCAATCTCCACCATTCATAATGTAGATTCATGTGTCATGAACGTTCCTGTAAAATTTCAGCTCAATCGGACCACAAACGCCCATCGATCGGAGCTGTTGATCAAGACTGGACAACATTTCCAAAATGTCTGTCCGGACCGCCAGAAGCTGGGTCCGGATCTGAATTCCAGAAACTACATTTTGAGGGGGAGGTCCGGACCACCAGAAGCTGGGTCTGGACTCGATTTCCAGCAAGCCATTTTATATGGCCTGTCCGGACACAAGACTTGGATGTCCGGACATCACTAGGTTACGCATATGTAACCCTAGCCATGTCTGGACCCCAGATTAGCCCTGTCAGGACATGGCTGCCGATTTGTTAGTTTATTTTCTATTTAAACAATCTGTTTTGCCTATTATACGTACGTATTTTGAGAGCAAAAACAGAGAGCTTAGAGAGAGATATTGTTCTAGTTTATGTGAGTAAAGAGTAAATACATGAAGCCAATCGAAGTTCCGGTAAAAGGAAATCTTATAGAAGAATTGTGTCAGATGTTCTGGAAAGGGTTACTGTGGTAGAAGTCAAGTGGGTCGCTTGTTGTGTACAAGGAATAATAAATTGCAAAGGTTTTGTAATTCTTCTTGTATTCCTTATTCTTCTTATAGTGGATTGATTTTCAGGGTTTGGCTGCCCCGGAAAGGTTTTACATTTAGAGAGTTCTCTAAATGGTTTCCTCTTTCGTAATCAAATATCTGTGTTCTTAATTTTCATTACATATCTGCATTTGGTTGATTATTGATTGTTAGGTCAGATCTTATTCCGCTAAATATTTGTGAATCACCTAGACATTTGAATAAGTGTTGTTTGGAGTCGTTTTACAATTTTCACTCATGAGGTGTTGATTAAAATAAATTAAGATGCAACTCTTGATAAATTGGAAAAGAAGATGGGTGTGAGGATCTATGGGTGATATCCAAAATTGTTAAGGGGTTTGTTCTAGCAACTATGTGTACCGTAATGCCATTTATTACCGACTCAATAGTAGCTGAGGTGGTGATAGCTTGGAAGGCGGCTGAATTTTTAGATATTTGGGGCTTAAACGAGTAATTTGAGAGGCGGACATGCTGAAAATTATGCATGTTTTGCCATAGAAAGGCTCTTGTTGGAGCCGGTGTGAACAATTGATCGAGGATATTCGAGGTATGCCAAATGGCCTTCAATTATGGTTTGTAGAACATAGCAAAAAAGAAGCCATAAAGCTCCTCAACATCCACAAAAAACAGCTCTTCATCAATCTTTGGACTAAGTATAGATCAGAATAGTCCCATTTTTATCCAAAATATTGTACTACTGAGCAAGGTTTCTCTCTATAATTTTATGAAAATCTGAAGTTTTCTTAAAAAAAAAAAAAAAAAAAAAACACTTTTGTTTATTTCATAATATCTTACTTAATAGTAAATGTTGGTATATCGTAAAGTTTAAGGTCTTTGGATAAAGTTTGGATTTCTGCCCATCACCTCATGACCACTTGAAATGATTATAGAATTCCCTTGACAACGTTTTTTAGTCTATTTTTTATTTGTTAGGAAAAAAAAATTCAAAACATAAAATACTTAAAATTAATTTCACATTCACGTTACATTACAATCAAAATATAAAAAGCATTGTTAAACTATCTCATTGTCTCTAACCGGAGACATCATGATATGATCAGGCCATTATGACCGATGAGCCAGTCAACGCTTTTCTTATGACGGCCAATACAAAGCAACATATGAATAGCACATCATCTACATGTCCACTTGATGCTCAGTAACAATCTCAAATAAAATAAGGCCGTTTCATTTGCCGAATAAATCCTTAAAATAAAATTATTATTTTTATGAAATAGTTTTTTTTTTTTTTTTTTTTTGTAGGGATTTATTATTAGGTATAATTATTTCCCTGGGAATAACTAATCTCTTAGAGCATCTCCAGCAGTGTAATTAAAAGGGAGATATTAGCTACATTTAGCTATTTTATTCTTTTTTTTTGCTCCAACATAATAGCTTCATATTAGCTATTATATCTTAACTGCTATAGTGAATAGCTTCATATTGCTATTCATTGTAGCACACTGGATTGTTGAATATAATATTATTTTCACATTATTTTCTCTCTTCTCTCTCTCCCTCAACGTTTCTTTCTCTTCTCTCTTCTCTCTCTCCCTCAACGTTTCTCTCTCTTCTCTGTTTATGAATTTATGATACAAATTTAAGTCTTTTGAGTCACTAAAAACTCCAAAAAAAAAAAAAAAATTTGAATAGCATGCATATAATCGACAAACTAAAAATGAAAAAATAAAAATAAATAAAAATGACACACAGGTATGCTGCGTGAATCAATTCTATTGCAATTTACAAGATGATGCAAAAGCAGTCGCAGATAAAAAAAATAATTTTAAAAATAATATTTAATAAAATAAATAATAAAATAAAGAATCTGTTGGAGTTGGTATTAAAAAATGAATAGATAAAATAGAGAATTGTACTTTTTGATTAGGTAGAATACCTCTTACTGCTGGAGATCCTCTTACATAGAGAAATAGCTATTCCTTTAAAAAAAATGAGAAGAATAGCTATTACTGAGAAAATAGATAAGGTTTTTCAAAAAACAAAAAATTTTTCTTTTAAAAAAAATTCTTTCAAACTTAAGAATAAAAATAAAAAATAATAAAAAATGTTAAACGTGTAGGTGGTTGGCCGCCCATAGAAAACCCTGGCCACCCCCCGATCCACACTGAGGTGGCTGCGTCAAGGGTGGCCTGGCCACCCTCAGGGCCACCCACGTTCAACTTTTTTTTAATTTTTTAAAATTTGAGTTTTGAAAAAAATTAGAAATCATGTGAGTTTTTTAATAATTTTAGTTCAATTCCAATTATGAAAGATGTGTTGGTATCAAATTAAAGAATATGAATAATTATTTAATTCCAACATCCTACATTTTTAGTAATAACTATTCATTTTCCTAAGATAATACTCATTCCGCAAACTAAATTAAACCTAAGAGTAATGCTATACACATTTTCACTTTTATACTTTTTAATTTTTACGTGATTTAATTAATATTAAATTTATGATAGATTATTATCAAATTTTAATCCAATTTCAATTCTAAAAGCCACATCAAATAATGTAAAGATAAGAGTATAGGAGTGAAGCGTGTACACCACAAGCTCTGCCTCCTGGTTACCGTACCACGCTCCTTAAAATACTGGTTCAAATCTCTTCTGATACCAAAATAATAATATTCCTTTGATTAGATTATAATTGAAAGTTGTTATTAAATTATGTGCAACTTGTTTGTTGGAGTTCCATTTTCCATGAGCAGAAAGATAAAGTTGGGAACAAACAACAATAATGACAATTATAGTAATAGAAGATACAAAACCAAGTGCTTGGGTTAAAGCGTTGAAGGATTAGCACATTGGAACAAAGGTTTACAACTTGCAACAAGCTAGTAAAATAAAGCATTGAACCTCCAAGACTTAGTTCCTAAATATGGGAGATGTCACAAGAATCCTCTCAATTTTATACAAGAATAATATTTATTAGCATTTAAATTTGGTGCATTTAATAGTCTATATTATTTAAAGGTTTTAAAAAATGTGTTAATATATATATATATTGAAAAAGAAAACATTTCATACTCATTCATTGATGAAAAGACTGCGAGCAAGAGCTCTTACAAACAGAGCATAAAGCTCTGAAACAAATCATAGCCAAAACTAAGGTTACAGACGTCAAAGATACAAATATAACAATCTAGCAATCAAGACCTATCAATGACATCAATATCTACTAACCTATTACTAGTCTTCAGTTTTAAAAATAGGCTTGTACCAGACTAAATCCAATGCATAGGCAACTCTTATTCTTTGGCCCTGAAAGCAGAGAACTTCCATGTCGAAACTCATCATCCTCAACCCGAAAGTCAGACCATTGTTCACATCCACAATCCAATGGTCAGGACCAAAAGCACATACCCCGAAGAGCACAACTCTAAACCCACGCATCTTGACACCCATTTCAGGAAGGTAACCATGGCTCTGATACCATTTGAAGGGAGATAAAGCGGTTACAGAGTTTTTACGAAGAGTACATTAGTATACATAGTTAAACACAACTCTACCCCAAAAGCCTAAGTTAATGGGCTAAGGTCCACTTAAGTATATTAACTACTATTTTCTTTTATATTTTATCAATGTGGGACACAATATACTTATAAAGTGACCACCAGCTCATTCCATAACCAATGTGGGATAACTCCAACAATCTCCCCCTCACACATCGGGCTCTAAGTTACAGTAGCGACAACCTGTTTTTCCCGTGGACTATTGGACCGAGACTTGTTGGTAAACATGGGCTTTGTTACAAGTGTTGGGTGGTTTTGGGCTTATCTCAACGCCAAAAGCTAGCTCAAGAGGTAAGACTTTTCCTCACACTTATAAACTGACCACCAACCCCTTCTACAACCGATGTGGGATAACCCCAACAACTTTCATGATTTCATCTAACCCTAAACCTAAGGAGCTTCTGAGTTCTCTCACACTCATCCCTGTCTTTGCCGCCTGCCTCAACGCCTCTCACACTCGTCACTATCTCTCCTCACCGATCTCTGTCTCTGTCGCGGTCTTTGTCTCTATCACTGGTATCCATCTCTGTTGCTGGTATCTATCTCTGTCGCTGGTCTCTATCTATCTATCGTCAGTCTCTGTCTCTATCGTCGGTATCTGTCTCTGTCTCTGTCTCTGTCGCTGGTCTCTGTCACTCCTCGTCGGTCTCTACCTCTCTTGCCGAACTTCTGTTTGGATTATGTAAGGATTTTTGTCTCTCGAGCCTAACCCTATAGTAAATGAGCCGAGCCCGAACAAGGGAAGTTCGGTCAGGCTCAGCTCATTTACACCCCTACACCCCATCAAGAGAATAATTTCAGTGCGGTCGTTGCATAAAACAAGGCTTTTATGCCCACCATTTATAGGTCACCACGTCAGCTTCAAATAAAATAAATACATGCTAACAAAACACATGTTTTAACTCACCATTCTTATTCTTCAAAAAAAAAAAACCTTCAACACCACCGCCCGCCACTGCCACTGCCACCAACCACTCCAGACGTCACCGCCCGTTGAACCCGCCACATCACTCCCCGGTATTTCCGTCACTCTCTCTCTATCTCTCTCCATGATAGTTTTGATTTAGTAGGGGTAGCTACCAACTAGAGGGAAGTGGGGGCGGTTGGCGGCCACCCCCTGCCACCTTGGGGTGGCTCGTAGGCCACCCCTAAGGTGGTTGCGAGCCACTAGCCACATCTAGGGTGGTTGGGCCACTTCTGGGGTGGCTTGCAGGCCACCCCTGAGGTGACTGGATGTGGCCCGCGAGCGACCTCAGCCACATTTGGGGTGGCCAGGGGTGGCGCGCGGCCACTCCTAGGCCATGGGAGTGGTTGCGTGCCATCCCCAGCCAGATCTTGGGTGGCTGTGCGCCACCCAATGGGTCGTGGGTGGCCGCAAGCACCACCAGCCAGATTTGGGAGAGGTCATGCGCCACCCCAGCCACATTTGGGATGGCGCGCCCACCCCCCCACTTGGGTTGGCTGTCGATTGGCAAACACCCTTTCTAATTTTATTTTATTTTAATTAATTTTTAAGTGTTTTTTTTTTGCTAAATTTAAGTTTGGTATGATGGGCTTAGGTGTCACTTCCTAATTAGTAGCACAAATCGACCTCTATGTGCCATGACCGCATAGAAGATGGACTCCCCCATCAATTAGTAAAAAGTGTAAAAGATTTAGTGAAAAAGTTCCATCAAGCAACACAAGTTTATAGGAATAATATGGAGGAACGAGTTGGAAGAAACCTCATGAGGTGTTGATTAAAATAAATTAAGATGCAACTCTTGATAAATTGGAAAAGAAGATGGGTGTGGGGGTGTGATGGCCAAAAATGTTAAGGGGTTCGTTCTAGCAACTGTGTATCATAATGCCATTTATTACCAACTCAACAGTAGCTGGGGTGGTGGTAGCTTGGAAGGCAGCTGAATTTTTAGATATTTGGAGCTTAAACAAGTAATTTTAGAGGGGGACACGCCGGAAATTATGCATGTTTTGCGACAGAAAGGCTTTTGTTGGAGCCGGTGTGAACAATTGATCAAGGATATTCGAGGTATGCCAAATGGCCTTCAATTATGGTTTGTAGAACGTAGCAGAAAAGAAGCTCCTCAACATCCGGCAAAAGCAGCTCTTCATCAATCTTTAGACAAAGTATAAGTGAGAATAGTCCCATTTTTATCCAAAATATTGTACTACTGAGCAAGGTTTCTCCATATAATTTTATGAAAATCTGAAGTTTTCCCCAAAAAAAGAAAAAAAAAAAAAAAAAACTTTTATTTAATTCATAATATCTTACTTAGTAATAAATGTTGGTATATCGTAAAGTTTAAGGTCTGTTTTGGATAAAGTTTGGATTTCTGCCCATCACCTTATGACCACTTGAAATGATTATAGAATTCCCTTGATAACGTTTTTTAGTCTATCTTTTTATTTGTTAGCAAAAAAATATTCAAAACATAAAATACGTAAAATTAATTTCACATTCACGTTACATTACAATCAAAATATAAAAAGCATTGTCAAACTATCTCATTGTCTCTTACCGGAGACATCATCATATGATCAGGCCATTATAGCCGTTGAGCCAGTCAACGCTTTTCTTATGACGGCCAATACAAAGCAACATATGGATAGCACATCATCTAGCTTGTCCACTTGATGCTCAGTAACAATCTCAAAGAAAATAAGGCCGTTTCATTTGCCGAATAAATCCTTAAAATAAAATTATTATTTTTATTAAATAGTTATTCTTTTGTTTGGTAGGGATTTATTATTAGGTGTAATTATTTTTGTAGGAATAACTAATCTCTTACATAAAGAGGTTTGATACGGATACAACACAAACCCAACTTTTCTCCTACGTATAAAAAAAAATTGAATTTTAAACCAAACAAATTGTTTTTTTTTCCCAAATTTTCAGAATCTCAAAATCCTCTCTATTAATTTTTTTTATTTAAATGACACGTAGGAGAGAAGTTGGCTATAAGTTGAATTTATGTTGTGACTTTAACATTTTCTCATAAAGAAATAGCTATTCCTTTAAACAAATGAGTAGAATAGCTATTACTGTAAAAATGGATAAGGTTTTTCAAAAAACAAAAATTTTTCTTTTTAAAAAATTTCTTTCAAACTTAAGAATAAAAATAAAAAATAAAAAAAAAATAAAAAATAATAAAAAAATGTTAAACGTATAGGTGGCTGGCCACCCATAGAAAACACGGCCACCCCCCGATCCACACCAAGGGGGCGCGGCCAACTCAAGTGTCGTCAGGCCACCCTCAGGGCCACCCACGTTCAACTTTTTTTAATTTTTTTTTTTAAATTTCAGTTTTGAAAAAAATTAGAAATCATGTGAGTTTTTTAGTAATTTTAGTTCAATTCCAATTATGAAAGATGTGTTGATACCAAACTAAAGAATATGAATAACTATTTAATTCCAACATCCTACATTTCTAGTAATAACTATTCATTTTCCTAACATAATACTGATTCAGCAAACCAAACAAGGCCTAAGAGTAATGCTATACACATTTTCACTTTTATACTTTTTACATGATTTTTAAAATTAATATTAAATCTATGATAAATTATTATTAAATTTTAATTCAATGTCAATTTCAAAAGTCACATCAAATAGTGTAAAGATAAATTGTGTAGGAGTGAAGCGTGTACACCACGAGCTCTCCCTCCTGGTTACCATACCACGCTCCTTAAAATACTGGTTCAAATCTCTTTTGATACCAAAATAATAATATTCCTTTGATTAGATTATAATTGAAAGTTGTTACTAAATTAGGTACAACTTGTTTGGGAACAAACAACACTAACGACAATTAAATTAAATTATCTTTCCATGAGCAGAAAGATTAACTGGGGAACAAACAACAATAATGACAATTATAATAACTAATAGAAGATACAAAACCAAGTGGTTGGGTTAAAGCGTTGAAGGATTAGCACGTTGGAACCAAGGTTTACAACTTGCAACAAGAAAAATAAAGAATTGAACCTCCAAAACTTAGTTCCTAAATATGAGAGACGTCACAAGAATCCTCTCCATTTTATACGAGAATAATATTAATTAGTATTTAAAGTTGGTGCATTTAATAGTGTACATTATTTAAAGGTTTTAAAAAAGGTGTTAATATTGATATATTTTTTTTTTTGAAAGGGAAAACATTCCATAAAGCGCTGAAGTAAATCATAGCCAAAGTTAAGGTTACAGACGTCAAAGATACAAATATAACAATCTAGCAATCAAGACCTATCAATGACATCAACACCCGCTAACCTATGATTGGTCTTCAATTTTAAAAACAACTCTGCACTAGACAGATTCAATCCAATACATAGGTAGCTCTTATTCCTCGTCCCTGAGAGGAGAATACCCCAATGCCGAAACTCATCCTCCTCGACCCAAAAGCTAGGATATCGTTCACATCCACAATCCAAGGGTCTGGACCAAAAGCACATACCCCGAAGAGTATCAATCGAGTAGATTAAGAGAGAGGACATAGCCTTATTACAAGCAAAAAAAAAAAAAAAAATACATGAAAAAAAGAAGAAGGAAAAAACAAAAACAGGGAAACGGAAAAACAACAAAAGGAAGCCAACAAAAAACAGGAAAAGAAACAACAGAAAAGAGCACACTAGGCGGATGACAGCAGTCGGAAAAAAAGCCGATCGTGTGTTTATCGGAAACCGATGCTGAAGGTGGCGTTGGAAGCTCACCGCAGAGGTAGACGCGTGTGCAGTGGACGGTGAACGGTGGTTGGTGCGTGTTAATATTGATATTATGTAAATTGTTAGATACACAAATTTTAAATCATAACCATGAAATAAATACTATTATTTTCGTTTGGAATGGAGGTGATCAAATTCTCCCCTTAAAAAGGTAGCACACAGTATGGCAGCTAATGCTAAATTTTGAATTGGCTGCAAACCACCTGTATTAAGCCTTTTAAAAAAAGAGGGACTTGAGATTTTATTAAGAAAATTGACTCTTTTAAGTCATGTGCATGAATGAAGTATCTTGTGCTCTAATAATATTCTATCTTTTTTCTAATTGTTATCTTATTGGAGGAAGAGAACTAAAAAAATTATTAAAAGTAGGGATCACAAAGCCTAATTAAACCTAAAATCCTAAAGATTGAAGAAAATAAGGGGAAATTTGAAATAGCTCTAATTAAGTTTGATTTGTTTGATATTTTTGACTTGCCTTTTGTATGAGCAACCAATGGCTCTATGTACTTTCTTTATTTGATCCTAGGTATTTAAGGGCATTGAGAGTCACAGTTTAACGCCCTCTATTAGTCTTATTCAAAGTGATTATTATAAAAACCATTTTTTCCCCCTTATTTCTGATAGGCAGACACAAGATAACAAACCAACCAGCCATTCCTCAGTTTTAGTGAAAATGAAAATAATCTGCAACATCTTTTATAATTTCTCACATAATTTTCCTTTCCATCTTATCTAGTATGACTTATGTTTGAAACAGATTTTTGGAAATGTCAAATCGGTAACGGTGCTCCTTAAAAAGTATTAGGGATAGTGGCCTAAACCGTTAAGAATAGCACCCTAAATTCCAATTAGATTGTTTCCAAGAGGTAGTTTAATCGGCTGAAACCACGCCTAATGAAGTGGAGGTCACTAGTTCGAATCCCCTCTCCCTCTTGTGCGGACATTTCGAAAAAAAAAAAAAAAATTCCAATTAGATTAATGTTTTGTTTTAAACATAATAAAATTGTTAATTCACTAATATATTTAATGAGCATTGGACATATAACATATTTACATGCTTTTACTTTATGATCATTATTTATCATGTGCATGTAAATGGTCCTTAGATTGCAGTGAATATGGTATATCATGAGAGTAATGAAATTATTACACAAAAGATCATAGACCATAAACCTTGCAATTTACAACTTAATATTCACAATCAATAATTGAATTTAGCATTTCATTTGATAAGACTGTAACACATCAATCATGATAATCTATCTTGATCATGTAAAGTCATAACTTTAGATTGATATGTTGGTGCAAATCAATCCATTGAACGGACTAGCAAAGTTGTCATTCCTCTAAAGCATGATCAAAAGAAATGATGTGGAACTCCATGACTTCTTATGATATTGATTATAAATTCTAAGATAATCACTTTGATTCATTGATTGTAAATCCTAAGACAATCACTTTGATTCATTTAGGAGTAACACCGAATAGTGATCAAAATTCTTAGTGGGTTGAATGATCATACCTAACATTATGGGAACTCCATTTTCATGAGGAATTCAAATCATTTGATTATATCAAAGAGATAAGAAATTTTTCCTTAAAATATATTTAATATAGGAGAAATTTCACAAAATTCCCTAAACTTCTATTCGTTTTGACATTACTTTCTCAAAGTTTAAAAATTCTCAATTAAGAGTATCGAACTTTTAATTTCATTCAATAATCTCATTATGTTAAGATTTTTTTGTTAAATCTTGTCAAAAATTTTAAAATATATTTTTTTAATAAAATAATTACAAAAATATTTAAATATGATTTTTTTTATATAAAAATAAATGATCCAAATAACAAAAAAAGTTACGAATGATGCAACTTGTGATACCTTTCAACTGAATCAACCCAATAAATTTATTTGTTATTATGAAAAAAATTGAAAACACAGAGGATCCAAACTCCTTTTAACCACTTAATTATAAATAATAGAGCCCTCACCCCCAGACGGCAGCCCAAGTAGACAAAATAAACATTATATAACCCCGGAAGACAACAAAAGCTCGGGGATCAGCACATTTCCGTCATCATGTGTGGTTGGCCCCACACCTCTGACTGGGACCCGCTTCCCACCTGTTTTTTCCTTTAAACTTTTTTTGAAACTTTGTCGTTTTGCTTCCTGTCTCCATCATTCCAGATTTGCGGTATGTTTGAGTGCATGAATCTCGTTTTTTTCACCTTCCGCGTTCACGAATTGACCATTTACACCCTAGTTGGCCCCGCTGTAAATAATGAGGAAGATTCCTTTAAAAGTATCCTCCCTTTTCTTTTTCTTTTTTTCTCTTCCCAGGTTACCCTTCTATTCCTCATAGATTAACAAATTTGGTCGTTTTACTATTCCAATGTCAATGAATGTTCCAGGTGAGACTAGTCCACGAAATTGACAAATCCCTTTTACCAAGGATGAATTCGAACAAACACCTTCAACGGAATTTTTTATTTTTTATTTTTTATTTTAACAAAGTCCTCTCAATCCTGAAACTAGTTCAATGATAACCTTTTCTTTAAATTATCAATTGTGATAATTTATTTTTTAAATTATTTAAATTATTAAAATAATGACAATATATTTTAACGTTAAAAAAATGACAAAATTACTTTACCTAAAATAAAAATAAAATACTACACCTTATAAAAAATAATAAAAAAATTAAAAAATAAAACTAAATCAAGGTGGTCCTAGATGGTGGACGGACCACCCTAGATAATTAGGAATGGTCTGGCCACCCACCAAGCACTAGGGGTGCCGACCACCCCCCTCTTGGCCCATTTGGGGGGGCTAAGGGGGTGGCAGGAGGTAGATGAAGGTGTAATACCATACCAGAGGTAGTGACCAACAGGATGATCAGGTGGATGGGTTTCTATGTGGGGATACCACTGTTCATAGGGGTTTTGTTCTTCCCATTCTTTTACTATCTGAAAGTTGGACTGAAGATTGATGTGCCCACATGGGTGCCCTTCATTGTGTCATTCTTCTTCTTTGGGTCTGCTCTCTTAGGGGTGAGTTATGGGATTGTTTCTGCTAGTTGGGATCCTATGAGGGAGGGTTCCCTCTTGGATTGGAACGAGGTTCGGAAGAACTGGCCTGTTTTTTGGCAATCACATCGGGGTAGATCTGGGAAACAGCAGAGGGAACCTTCCTCTACTGTTTGACGGGTTGGAGCTTCCTCTTGTTCTTGGCTGCAGTGTAAAGAAAAATATGGTTCCTGTTCTTGATTATCTTGGAAAATTGGGTGTTAGGAAATCCACTTTCACTGATTTCTTGAGAAGATACCCACAAGTTCTCCATGCTAGTGTTGTTGTTGACCTTGCTCCAGGGGTCGCGTATCTTCAAGGGATGGATATCAAGCCAAATGATATTCCTCGTGCTCTTGAGAGATATCCAGAAGTATTGGGATTCAAGCTTGAGGGAGACCATGAGCACATCAGTAGCCCAAATGGGGTGGTTGAGCCACCACATTCCGGCCATGGGGTGGTTCGCCACCCTATTCTTGCATTTGGCGGTGGCCGGTGGCCTTGGCCCAATGGGGTGGCTTGGCCACCGCCAACCTTTTTAATATTATGATTTTATTTTTTTAAGTTTTAAATATATTTATTTTCAAATTTTAAGGGATATGTTTGTCTTATTAAAAATTTTATAAGGGTAATTGTGTCATTTTATTAGCATAGTAGGATATATTCTCATTGTTTTGGTAGTTTAGGGAATAAATTATTGCAATTGATAGCTTGAAGGGAAAATTGTTATTAATGTGGCAGTTTGAGAGAGTTAAGAAGACTTTACTTTTTTCTTTTTTCAAAAAAAAAAAAAAAAACCTAGAGAACCACTCCAACCGAGTGAGCCACTCCCAACACACTAGGTTGACTTGCGCCCGTATGCCTTCAAAATTAAATAATTAATCTTGATTAATTTGGAATGTTATTAGTAATTTCTCTAGGCTAATTAATTAGTAACAGATCAATTTGTTTTATCCTAAACGTTAACTTTATTAGAGTATGAACATGCGGAAGCAAAAACAAATTATCCGAAACAATTATGATATGGCCTTAAATAACACATTGTATTATTAATATAAGGCTTAGAATTTCCAAACAGATATTATAATAACAATTTCAATCACATATATCTAAGCAAACCCGACAATGTGAGCTATTCACTTGGCATTTTCATCTGAGTGAATTTCTCACTCTACAGCCTCACAATCTACTAATCTGCAAAATATTGAGGTGTTTGACAGGTGGAAGAAAGTAATTGCATAATTCCATGATTTAGTAAGTAAATTTTTATGAATATGGTTTATGCAATAGCTTAAGTAACAGTTTGTAACCTTTGAATATTAAAGGTGGGGTTTTTTGCAAGTATGCGTCAAGGAAAATGAGGTGTAGTTTGAAGTAGGGTGGCATACTCCTCGTAACAACTCATGTATATTTTGATGCAAATAAATCATGCAATATATAATTGTATACTTAACATCAATCATAACTCTCATCTTTATGGTATTTGATAAGTGCCAAATATTGCATATTTGGACCTCTTTATTTACATTAGTTAATCCTTTAGCTGTGTTGTTATTTAATATTTTGTGTTAGTTTTGTGCTTTTAGTATTTTGTAGGTCATTGAAGAAAAACTACAGCTTTAAAAGGAAAAATGCAAAGTTTGGAAGAAATAATACTTTGAGAAGACCTAGATGATGTGGCTAAGTGTAAAAAAACCCAAGAAAAGGTTAAATCAAATTAAAGTTCAGATTGGATAAGATTTCGGATCGGATTGAAATACAGATTCTGTATACGACTTAGTATTTTGACCATAACTCTCCGTTCAAATATCGGATTGAAGTGATTCAAACGGCATTGGAAAGCTAGCTCAAAATAATACAATTTGTTGTGAAATAGGATTTTCGTAATTCGTACAGTTACTATGTCAAAATCGCCCCGCAATTAAGAGACACAAATTTGGACGAATCCTATTCCGATTTCAGACTTCTATTTTAACTGGGAGACAGACCTCCGAATTATCTAGGTTTACTTGGGCTTCTAGGACTTCCCTAAACCTATAAATAGACTTCTTTGCATTAAAGAAAACAGACACAATCCCAGAGAGCAAAATTCTTTTGTTTAGTTTTTCTTTAGGTTTAGGTTTAGGTTTAGATTTTATTTTTTATGTGGAGCTAAATTCCCAACTAAGGTTGGGGATGAAGCCTCACCGATGAAGAACAACATCACTTTTATGTAAGTTTTTATTATTATGATTTTATTGGGTTTTATATTTCAATTATTTTACTTTTAATCAATTGTATGGAGTGATTCTTGGATATCTCTTGTGATTCAAGGATACATGTGATGATTTGAGATAATTTCATATGATTGATTGCTTGGCTTTTAACTCATAAAAATTGGATATCCCTTGTGATTTGTTCTACGGATACATCTTGTGTTTCAATTGAATTTGGATTCCTTTTGTGATTTGGTCAATGAATGGATACATGAGATGATTTTGATTAATTCTTTGAAGCATAGTAAAACATATCTATGATTTAATTTGTGAGAACTTCGGATTAATATTGATGAACATAAAGTATGTTGTTATGATTTGGTGAGTGTGAATTCCCAAACCTTAGTACCTTTATCCTTAGATTTACTTATTTTATTTAGTTTATGTTTATCCTTTAATTTTCAAAACTCAAAAATCAAAACCCTTTTGGAACTAGATTAGGATTTAATTAGTTTAAATATAAATTGCTCTTTCAAAAATATAATTCTCTGTGGGATCGACCTCGCACTTGCAATCCATTAAACTGCAATTGATTCGTACACTTGCGAGTTAAATAAATTTGCACAACAGTTTATCTAAGCATTTAACCTCTTTTTGATAGGGTTGGCGTTGTCTCGAAAGACTCATATATAATACTGGTGCCTCGGATATTGGCGCATACTCTCATATACCAACAACACTGTAATGCCCCCAAAATACCAACCTTAAGAAAATAATTTATTAAAAACAACTGCTTATTTTTAAAATAGATAAACACCTCATTAATCTTAAAGAGTTTTAATTATAACCATAAAGTGCTACCATTTTTGTGGAAAACCTTTTATTTGAAAAATAGCCAAAAAGACCAAAATCAGCCTCTGACTAAACATTCGCTGGGAGACTATCCAATGTTCGAACCCAACCCTTAGTGCGAACGTTCGCCCAAGTCCCTGGGTGAACGTTCGCTGACCAAATTGTAACTATTGGGCACTGGCTGAACATTCAACCTGCAGCCCTAAAATCACTGTGTACTAGAACACCAAATGTTCGTACATAAGTACTGAGCCTTCGGTGACAATCTAAAAAGCAATTTTAATCCATTCTCCATCTTTTCAGACCAAGGCACGCCCCTCCAACTATAAATACCCCCTCCTTCTCACCCTGAACTCCACTCCTACATCAGAAACCCTTATCCTAGAATGAGAAGAGATTTTAGAGAGAAAACGAGGAGACTTTGGTTTGCCATCTCTAAGGTAATTTTTTTTTTGGTTCTACTTGGTTTTTATGTTATTCTTATGATTTTCATACTCTTTACAAGTCTTAAGATACTATGATGAGTTTATGTTATCATCCTCTTTAAAAAAAGTAAAGGGTTTTCAAACGTTTTAAAGACATCTCATGTTTGCTTAGTGTTGTATGCTATTATGGTTTGTTATATTTGCATGCATTAATTAAAGGTCTTAGATAGGAAGTGTTACGTAATGATTTGAAGATAAGAGCTTTGCATGCATTCTGGCCTCTGACCAAGCATTCACTCTCAAGCTCGAACGTTACC
>NC_081547.1:12171483-12172910 GCF_901000735.1 Corylus avellana | reverse complement strand
TAATAGATTATAGACTTGGATCGGAGATTTCATATTTATTAATCCATGATTGTAGATGAGTCTTATGATAAATGTATATGGACACCCGTATGGGTGAGAAGTGACTACAGAGTACAGACAAACAAAATCTGTGGTCAAACGTGAGTTGAATTTGATTTAATGCAAAGATAGAGGACGGGTACCCCACCTATTTAATTTATCCCTAAACACACGGGAATGCCTTTCTCTTTTTTTTTCTTTTTTTTTTTTTCTTTTTTTTTTGTGATCTTTTAAAGTTTGTTTGGGATTGCATCATTAGAGAGCTTAAAAATTATTTTTAGTTGACATGTTTGGTAAAAAATTTCAAATATATATATATATATATATATATATATTATTCTAAAATGGCCAGAACCCCATTTGGTAAAAGCTTAAAAGTGATGCTTTTACTCAAAGCGCTTTTTGATTTAAAAGATAAATATCTCAAACGCAATCTCAAATACGCTCTTAAGTAATTTTTTTTTTTTTTTTTTTTAAAAAAAAGTGGTCTTTATTTATTGCACTCGATTGTTAAAAAATAATATCTAATTAGGATTAAGAGAATACGAGGAAAACATCATAGCAGTGCTAGAGAGCCAAAGAGAATTGTCCAAAAAAATTTTCAAACTGACGTAACAAAATTTTAAAATAAAATTCAAGGGGTGACTGGAATTCTGCCACGTCAGTTTGGAAAAAATTATGGACAATTCTCTTTGGCTCTCTAGTACTTCTCAAAACATTATGACAGCACCTAGCTACTGTTTCTCTAAAGAGACTTGCCTAACCCATTCCTTATATTGCAATTGATCGTACATTCATTCAACTTTAGACGGAGAATGCTTGCAAGTTGGCTTTGATGTCGAAGAAGAGAACCGGAGCAACAATGTCTCCATAGAGTAAGAGGTTGTAGCTGCCATGGCTGCCTATTCTTTATATTAAGCATTGATCCCACGTATTAGTATGGCCAGCTGTCACTTCTTGGTTGGGCGTGTTTTTGTTGTGCATGGCGCTCGGTTCCCTACCATGTTGTTTTCTGTTTGTTGAATGAGGGCAACATAAATGCATCCATGCTCCTAAGCATGCTGCACCTATCACCTCATTCTTTGCGAGGAACATAAGCGACAATTATGCTGATGTGATGATTCCCTATAACGTACGTGTGTTTCCTTGGTCTCAGAATAGCTTAATGGGCCGATCCACTTGACCCACGGGGCCAACAGCTTTGGGCCTAACTGTTTGGACCCATGGACCTCTCTGAATTGGATACATCAGTTGCTTCCCATTCTCATGCCCGACTTGGCTGATAAGTCCGGTAGTGGGAATCCCAATAAGCACTTGCCCTTTAGTCCACGTGGACAAATTCAACTCGCCCAATGAATTTCAACAATCAGATTGCTAGCCATTGGGAG
>NC_081547.1:12166897-12171383 GCF_901000735.1 Corylus avellana | reverse complement strand
AGCCAATGGTTATTCATCAATAGGTCATCCAACAAATCTCAAAGATAACAAGCTTAAGCTCAAACGTCATACCTCACAGAAAACATGCTAATGTGCTCATAAAAATTTATCTCAAAACAAGTGAAATCTCTTTTACCTAAAAATAAGTTAAAGGACAAAGACTCCTAATGACATAATGATGTATGCAACCCTTTAAGCAAGCTAATGAAATGCAAATCACAGTTACAGTTTAACTCAAACTTGACAACAACATAGCAAAATTTTTTTTTTTTATTTTTCAAATCTTTTAACACAAAATGACAAATAAAAATAAACAAATAAGAACAAAAATAAACAA
This sequence comes from Corylus avellana, assembly GCF_901000735.1. Taxonomy (NCBI): domain Eukaryota; kingdom Viridiplantae; phylum Streptophyta; class Magnoliopsida; order Fagales; family Betulaceae; genus Corylus; species Corylus avellana. The sequence continues at coordinate 12,171,046 of NC_081547.1, read as the reverse complement.
TATAACAAAAATAAACAGACAAAGTGTTTTTCCATACCCCCAAACTTGAATTACACATTGCCCTCAATGTGTAGTATAGAAATACATTACCAGAAGTAAGGAAATCTGAGTGTGAACAAGGCCAGGGCGTCCCCCAAACTTAAACACCAAAATACCTGTCAACAGAAACTAACAGCAATATTTTTTTCACAGAAACAAAACTTCAAAAGATTAATTGCTGTTAGAAACAAAAACAAAAATAAAAACATGTAATAAAAAATAAAAGAAAGAATTTGTGGAGTGAAGTGCAGAAAATAAACTGGAGGAGAAAACTTTATAGCGCTTCCCCTATAATGCGGATGTCCAACCAATTCCTTCCACCCCTTCTTCTTCAAAACTTCATACCCCTCTGGAAAGATATTTCTCCATCTTATGTAGAATTGCTTGCTTCAAAGGATCTTCTTAGGAAAGTGGTTCCTAGATTTGTGTGCTTGTGTGCACAAGTCCTTGAGTATCTTGACATAAGATGGCTCTTTGAGACATTTAGGCGATGAAGCTTTGGATCCTTGATATGTCTCAAGAGGGACAGTGATGCAGGCATGAGCTTTAGTACTCACTTTCATGTCACTGGGCAGATTAGGATCCGTTGGGGGATCACTGTTCTCATGGTGCTCAACTTCTTCTTTTTTCTTCATCCTCAATGTTATCCACAATTTCCTCACTCTCAAGTCTGGTGGTCACTTGGGCATGCTCAACTTGCTCCTCTTTGTTATCCACAATTTTATCCTCATCAACCATCTAGTGTAAAATGAATGGACATTCGGTTTGGTGGTGAGTGGGAATATAACAATATTCACAAAACAAACATGGTTCGAATTTATTCATAACTCTGACATAGGCAGCCCTAACTGTCTTGAGTTGTTGTATTCTCTTTTTTAAATCATCAATGTGAGCAATTGGACAAAATTGAAATACCTCATCTTTAGGAAGATATTTTTTGTAGCACTTTCCACTCTTTCAAAGTTGGTGGTGGCTTGGACATGCTCATTGATAAGTGCCAAATATTTCATATTTGGACCCCTTTATTTACATTAGTTAATCCTTTAGCTGTGTCGTTATTTAATATTTTGTGTTAGTTTTGTATTTTTAGTGTTTTGTAGGTCATTAAAGAAAAACTACAGCTTTAAAGGGAAAAATGCAAAGTGTGGAAGAAAACATACTTTGAGAAGACCTAGATGATGTGGTTAAGTCTAACCAAATCTAAGAAAAGGTTAAATCAGATTAAAGATCAGATTGACTTAAAGTTCAAATTGGATAAAATTTCGGATTGGATTCAAATTTAGATTCTGCACATGTCTTAGTATTTTGACCGTAACTTTCCACTCAAATATCGGATTGAAGTGATTCAAGCGGCATTGGAAAGCTAACTCAAAATAATACAATTCGTCATGAAATAGGATTTTCCTAATTCGGACGGTTACTATGCCAAAATTGCCCCGAAATTAGAGAACACAAATCTGGACGAATCCTATTCCGATTTCAGACTTCTATTTTGACTGGGAGACAGACCTCCGAATTATCTAGGTTTAATAGGACTTCTAGGACTTTCCTAAGCCTATAAGTAGACTTCTTTTCATTCAAGAAAAGATACACAAGTCCAAATAGCAAAATTCTACAACTTTTCTCTTTAGTTTAGTTTTTCTTTAGGTTTAGGTTTAGATTTAGATTTTATTTTTACGTGAAACTAAATTCTGAACTAAGGTTGGAGATGAAGCCTCACTGATGAAGAACGACATCACTTTTATGTAAGTCTCTATTTATCCAATTTTATTGATTTTTATATTTCAATTGTTTTTCTTCTAATCAATGTATGGAGTGACTCTTGGATATCTCTTGTGATTCAAGAATACATGTGATGATTTGAGATAATTTCATACGATTGATTGCTTGGTTTTAAACTCATAAAAATTGGATATCCCTTGTAATTTGTTCTACAGATACATCTGGTATTTCAATTGAATTTGGATTCCTTTTGTGATTTGGTCAATGAATGGATACATGGGATGGTTTTGATTAATTCTTTGAAGCATAGTAAAACATACATAAGATTTAAATTGTGAGAACTTCGGATAAATATTGATGAACATGGAGTATGTTGTTATGATTCAGTGAGTGTGGATTCCTAAACCTTAGTCTTTACCTTTTGTTTTATTTTATTTAGTTTATGTTTATCATTTAATTTTCAAAACTCGAAATTCAAACTTTTTTTGGAACTAAGTTAGGGTAAAATTAGTTTAGATATAAGTTGTTCTTTCAAAAATACAATTCTCTATGGGTTTGACCTCGCACTTGCAACCCATTAAACTACAAACGATTTGTGCACTTACGAGTTAAATAAATTTACACAACACTCATGATAAGAATTTTCGGAGTCATCCTCATCAATTATGTAGTGCCTTTTAGCCATCAACTGACTTTGAAACTCTTCTTCCTTATTGTTATCCTCTATGCTCTCATTGTCCCAATATTGAGCCATTGGGTCAAGTTGATGTTCAGATGGGTGTCCATTCTCACTCTGGCCAATCCATTCTTCCCTCCCTGTGGTAGCTTGAGTGTTGGCATCTTTGATCTCTTAATTGAATTGTCGCAGTTCTTGTATGGTTTGGGAGTTGGAATTCTTGAGCTCTTGTATAGCTTGATGGATATTTTGACTGGATTGTTGCATATTTTGTATGAATGCTTTGAATATGTCTTCCAATGACAACTCTTGTGGAAGAGGCTGTGGCACTTGAGTGATGGATTGATAAGTAGGCGGTTGAGCTTGGTGATTGAACTGAGGATAGTCTAAGTGGTGCACTTCATCAAATTGGTGAGCGTAATTTCCTATAGCCTGAGCTGACAATGAGAAATTAGATTGGTTGCTCCACTTCGGGTTGTAATAATTGGAATTTGAATCAAACCCTGGACTGGAGAAACTGGTGTTTATTTGCTCATATAGAAAATTAGAAACTTGTCCTTATGATGGACAATCACTATAATGATAATAAGGATTGGAGCAGTATGAACATGGTTCATGTGGATAAAAGGGTAGTTGGTAGGACGAGCTGGTGTCTTATATCTAGGAGAGGCATTAAAATCATTAAAATGAAAATTCATACTTCCCCCCTCACTTTTTAGCATGCAAATATCCCACATAAAACATTAACCATTATATATATATATATATAAACTTAAAAAAAAAAAAACGACTAAAAAATTAAAACTAAAATTTAAAAACTCATAAAAGGACCAAAAATAAATTTTTGGCAAAATTTTTCAGCTACTGCCAGTATGTTGGTGCTACCTCTGGAGGTGCACTAGAGTGCAAGCTGGATGGGATCGAGCGCAGATGCACTGATCCTTCAGTGATGCTGCGGCTGCGTCCGTGCGCTCGAACTGACATAGGGAGTTGTCAAGCACAGGCACGCACAACATGAAACAGATGCTGCCTTTGACCATGAGTGCGCCCGAGCGTACTACAGTTGTGCTCGATCACACTTGTGTTGGTGTTCAGAAGGTGTTGTCTGCTGCGCGTTGGTCTATTGACTGGTGCTCATTGCGGCACGAGTGCGCTCAAGCATGCTGATGTGCGCTCAATCGCACTCGGATCAGTGTGCAGATTAGGATTCAGTAGAACTGTAAAATAAGCCAAAAAAACAACAAAGGAAAAGAGAAATATATATATATATATGAAACAGGAATAAAAATTGCAGAAAAATAAAATCCTAATTATAACTAGTAGAAAGATAAAATCAATTTAAACAGAAATTGTTTTCAAAATTGAACAATTCCCCAGATACGGTGCCAAAAACGTGTTGTGCAAATTTATTTAACTCGCAAGTGTACGAATCGTTTGTAGTTTAATGGATTGCAAGTGCGAGGTCGATCCCACAGAAAATTGTATTTTTGAAGGAACAACTTATATCTAAACTAATTTTATCCTAACCTAATTCCAAAAGGTTTTTCATTTTTGGTTTTTAAAACTAAAAGACAACATAAACTAAATAAAGTAAAACAAAAGATAAAGGTACTAAGGTTTGGGAATTCACACTCACCGAATCATAACAACGTACTTCATGTTCATCAATATTAATCCGAAGTTCTCACAAATTAAATCTTATGTATGTTTTA
>NC_081547.1:12132775-12166293 GCF_901000735.1 Corylus avellana | reverse complement strand
TGCCAAAATCACCCCACAATAAAAGGACACATATCTGGATGAATCCTATTCCGATTTCAGACTTCTATTTGGACTGGAAGACAATCCTCCGAATTATCTAGGTTTACTAGGGCTTCTATGACTGTCCTAAGCCTATAAATAGACCTCTTTGCATTCAAGAAAGAGACTCAAGTTTGGAGAACAAAATTTCACATCTTTTCTCTCTTTAGTTTAGTTTTTCTTTAGGTTTAGGTTTAGATTTTATTTTTATGTGGAGCTAAATTCCCAACTAAGGTTGGGGATGAAGCCTCACCGATGAAGAACATCAATACTTTTATGTAAGTTTTTATTATTATGATTTTATTGGGTTTTATATTTCAATTGTTTTACTTCTAATCAATTGTATGGAGTGATTCTTGGATATCTCTTGTGATTCAAGGATACATGTGATGATTTGAGATAATTTCATATGATTGATTGCTTGGCTTTTAACTCATAAAAATTGGATATCCTTTGTGATTTGTTCTACGGATACATCTGGTGTTTCAATTTAATTTGGATTCCTTTTGTGATTTGGTCAATGAATGGATACATGGGATGGTTTTGATTAATTCTTTGAAGTATAGTAAAACATATCTATGATTTAATTTGTGAGAACTTTGGATTAATATTGATGAACATAAAGTATGTTGTTATGATTTGGTGAGTGTGAATTCCCAAACCTTAGTACCTTTATCCTTAGATTTACTTATTTTATTTAGTTTATGTTTATCCTTTAATTTTCAAAACTCAAAAATCAAAACCCTTTTGGAACTAGATTAGGATTTAATTAGTTTAAATATAAATTGCTCTTTCAAAAATATAATTCTCTGTGGGATCGACCTCGCACTTGCAATCCATTAAACTGCAATTGATTCGTACACTTGCGAGTTAAATAAATTTGCACAACAGTTTATCTAAGCATTTAACCTCTTTTTGATAGGGTTGGCGTTGTCTCGAAAGACTCATATATAATACTGGTGCCTCGGATATTGGCGCATACTCTCATATACCAACAACACTGTAATGCCCCCAAAATACCAACCTTAAGAAAATAATTTATTAAAAACAACTGCTTATTTTTAAAATAGATAAACACCTCATTAATCTTAAAGAGTTTTAATTATAACCATAAAGTGCTACCATTTTTGTGGAAAACCTTTTATTTGAAAAATAGCCAAAAAGACCAAAATCAGCCTCTGACTAAACATTCGCTGGGAGACTATCCAATGTTCGAACCCAACCCTTAGTGCGAACGTTCGCCCAAGTCCCTGGGTGAACGTTCGCTGACCAAATTGTAACTATTGGGCACTGGCTGAACATTCAACCTGCAGCCCTAAAATCACTGTGTACTAGAACACCAAATGTTCGTACATAAGTACTGAGCCTTCGGTGACAATCTAAAAAGCAATTTTAATCCATTCTCCATCTTTTCAGACCAAGGCACGCCCCTCCAACTATAAATACCCCCTCCTTCTCACCCTGAACTCCACTCCTACATCAGAAACCCTTATCCTAGAATGAGAAGAGATTTTAGAGAGAAAACGAGGAGACTTTGGTTTGCCATCTCTAAGGTAATTTTTTTTTTGGTTCTACTTGGTTTTTATGTTATTCTTATGATTTTCATACTCTTTACAAGTCTTAAGATACTATGATGAGTTTATGTTATCATCCTCTTTAAAAAAAGTAAAGGGTTTTCAAACGTTTTAAAGACATCTCATGTTTGCTTAGTGTTGTATGCTATTATGGTTTGTTATATTTGCATGCATTAATTAAAGGTCTTAGATAGGAAGTGTTACGTAATGATTTGAAGATAAGAGCTTTGCATGCATTCTGGCCTCTGACCAAGCATTCACTCTCAAGCTCGAACGTTACCCCCAAACTTACATATTGGTAGTTTCTTAGCAATACAAAACTAAAAACTAAATGGAAAAAAAAAAATCTATATTTCGTGGGATGTAAGATTACATTTAGCGTATACAACACGCCTTTTAAACCTCTAGACGTTCCCTAGAGGACGAGTGAAGTCTCGTGAGATTTTTCAAGAAATGTTACCCACAAACATTATGCAAAATTCATGTTATCCAAAATTCAAGTGTCACCAAAAACCATGATTTTCATTCATTGACAAGTTTAAAAAGGCAAACTCCATCTTCACAATGAATTAGAATTTTTTCAAAAAAAAAGGCAGGCTAAGCCATCACAAATTTGAAATAATGTAAAGTGAACTAGCACAAAAATATGAAGCTTCCAAGTAATTCCAAGGTGCAATGTCTCAATATCTAAAAGTTCATTGAAATTCCCATCAGAATGAACAACAATGGCAGTTTTTTTTTTTTTTTTGTCAGGCTGTGCAATATTTGGTTCCCTTAAGCTTTTTAATTGATCCATGTAGCGAGTATAAGGCCAATGACTCCTAAACCAAATGGTTTTAGGGCATTAGGTGTAAAGATACCCCTAAGGACTTACTAACTCGAGTTAAAAAATCTACGAAACCAAACTAACCATGACATTAACCAAATCAAAATTCTTCACCTTTTGATGTGAACACTTAATGTTTAATGAGGCAAGAGGTCCAATTACTTAGTGAAAAGCTTATCAATGATCATTTTTCTTCTTCTTTTATTAATGAGGCAAGAGGTCCAAGAACTCCTAGAATGATTCGATGGGAAGAGATTGATCTTCCCAACGATTGGCTCTTGGATCAGAACAGTAGAGCTACCAGAATTCTTAATAATACCCTGAGGATTTAGATTGGTTTTCAACAATTTATAATAAATTCGGTAGATGATAGCAAGAGGTCTGCTACCTTCTTCCATATCATAACCAGCGGTTAGTACATTCAAAGTTAGTACTTTAAGAATATGAATATCATTCAAAGCAAGAGTTAAGTTACTCAAGTCTCTCGATGACAGCTCCAGTTCTGATGAAGATAAAAAATCTGATGAAGACAAAAATTTGATGCATCTTCTAAGGCTTCATTTAACCCCATGCGAGAATGGTATGAGAATTCTGGTTTTCCCCATGACAGTCCCAATAATTATTATCCAGGAATTGAAGATTTATAGTTCATTTGCCCTCCTCAATGGCACCGTTTACAGTTCATTTGCCCTCTGTGGCACCGTTCGTTCAAATCATTTGCCCTCTGTGGTACTGTTCAAATCATTTGCCCTCTGTGGTACTGTTCAAATCATTTGCCCTCCGTGATACCGTTGACATTTGGCAGTTATAGTTCATTTGCCCTCCGTGGCACCATTTACAATTCATTTGCCCTTCGTGGTACCGTTTATCGTTCATTACAGTGATTGCTACAGTTACACTACAGTGCATGCCGACACTACAGTATTTACTTTTACTGTTAAATTTTTTGATGTAATTTTATTTACCCGTTGGACTCTGTCTATAAAAGGACAAGTCCCCTTCATTGTAAGGCAGAAGCTTTCAGCCTAAACACCTGAAATCCCTCTGCAACCATCCTACTGCTTGTAATCTTTTCTGCTTTTGAGTAACCTCACTACTTCCAGTTATTAGATGATATATATATCATCTAATAAGTCATCCAATTTTTACCCAAGACATCAAAACATACATATCAGACTTTCATATCATACCCCACAAATTATGTGCTAAAGTGCTTGTGTAAGATCAGATCAAACATGTGAATTCTCAACTGCTTAAAGCAAATAACCAAACTGAAAAACTCTATCAACAGATCATGTGTTCAAAATTTTAAGCTCACTAATGAAATTAAATCATAATTTTTCCGGATCAATCAAAATTTTAAGACAAACATGAACATGAACATTTTTCAAAAATGGGATAAAGTGTGTGTAAAGTGTCTCCCATACCCCCAAACTTAAATTATACATTGTCTCCAATGTGTGTATAAAATGGAAATATCTTACTTGGGAGATGGATGAACTGTTTGGAATAGCTTGGCTCATATCACACCCTCAAACTTGAACTAAAGCACACTTGTCCCTGCAAAACAAAACACTAAAGTAACAAAGGAAAACAAAAACAAAATAACAGTAAAAGTAAAATAAAAATGAAATAAAAACAAACAAAGAAATAAAAAGGATATGCTTTGGGGTGCCTCTCATGAGCGCTAAGTTTAACGTTTTCAGCCAGACTGTTGCCTTCCTCTTAAACTTGAAGCACCAATCTTTTCTTCTCTTGCACCACAGAGAATGAATTTTTCCTCTAGCAGGGGGATCCCAATTGTCTGTAGATCGGAGTGGACCACTCTGAGTTTTCTTAAACAGTTTCTCATCCCGGTGAGGAATCATGAGTTGGAATAAAATAAGAAGAAAGCTCAAGGAGCTTTTCTATCTTGATGTCCTCAATTTGCTCACTTGGCAGCTTTGACAGACTTCTCTCATGGCCTCTTGGTGTTTAAGGGAGAAGAGCTAACGTTGAAGAATATTCAGTGCTCTCTTCTTTTTCCCGATGTGGTTCTTGTGGAACCTCAAATTACTCCTCCTTCCCCTCTTGCTCTTTACTTTCAACCATTTTTCGCTCCTCAATGTGACAGCTTGCTCTTGATAGTAGGTGCACTCATCCTCCATGTAGTTTCCACTATAATTGGCCACCAATTGATTTTGGAGTGCTTTTTCTTTGAGGATTTCTGATATTTGCTTGAAGTGAACCTCTGTCTTGGCCATTGTGGATTGCAGCAACTGAATCTAGGCCTTACTGTGGCAATGAAAAGCTGACATCTCTTCTTTATAGGCAGTATGCTCCTTTTTAAAGGTAGCATACACTTTTCTAAGGCAAAACTCTTTAAAGGAGGTGGTTATTCTTGATATTGCTGATGTGGAGAGGAATATGAATAATCATATATGGGAGATGACACCTCTTCTTGAGCTTCTATCTTAAAAATGGATTGCCTCAGACTAGGGCTAAGACCAGAATATGATTGACCATAGAACTGTGGAGATGGCTCCTCTTCTTGGTAGTGTGGAGGCCAATAGGTGGAAGATGGCTCCTCTTGGTATGCTTATTCTTCTTCTTCTTTGAGAATATCACCTTTCTGTTTGCGATGGGCCTTTATCTCCTCAATGTCTTGCCGTGTTCTCTTAGTCATTTGTTCTGTACTTTTGATCAACACTCTAATATTCTCTAGCAACTCTTCAAAGACCTATGAGGAGGTGGTTTAGCCTGATATTGCTATTGTGGCTAATATAGACGAATATGAATGATCATAGAACTGCGAATATGATTGATGTTGCAGTCCATGAAATTGTGAAGCATGAATTCCAGGAGCTTGAGCTTGTCACGAGAGATTGAACTGTTGGCTCCATGACGGGTTACAGGAATCAAAATAGCTGTCATTCCCCGGTCTAGAGAATGATGTGTTCATATGCCCATAAGAATAGTTAGAAAATTGTCTTGTTGAAAGACATTCTCTAACATGGTGATAAGGGTCATGGCAAAATGAACATAGTTCATGGGGTGTCGAAATGTCTCCACACATGTGTGAAAACAAAAATAAAACAAAAAGAAGTTAAAATTAAAAGGGAAATAAAAACAAAATTAAAAATAAAAGTTATGAAGATGCAGACTCGAATGACCTTGCATGAAAGGAAATGAAAAAAAAAAATCAGATGTGTAATTAAAACAGTTGAAGTGCTGCTGTCCGGATGTGCGATCGATCGCACTTGTTAATGCCCTCGATTGCACTGGTGCGCCCGATCGCCCTGGAATGGGAGCTCGAGTGCACCTCCGTAAGCAGAACAGGAACTATGGAAAAACAAAAAATAGAAAACTAAATTAAAACAAAAATAGACTAAGGAAAAAAAAAATTCCATTCCTCAGCAACGGCGCCAAAAACTACTTGTGTCAAATCCTACCTAAATTAATAGATAATATTTGCTACGTTTTAACTCGCAAGTGCACAAGGTCAAAATAGTAGTATAGGGTGCAAGTACGAGATCGTTCTCATAAGGATTGTTGATTTTGCTTAGAATTTATTAAAATATCAACTTTGTCACGAAATTAATATTGATATATTGAAAGGAAATAAAGATAAATAAAAGGTGGGGCTTTGATATCCACCACTAATCATGCTCAAATAATATAACAATATGTCAGTACTTTAATCATATTATGAATACTTAAAGTTTGCCAACTTATGGGTATGCGTGTCTACTTCTTAAGCTATTGATTTTCCTAAGTAACAAATTAGGCATGTGTGTCTACTTTAATTCTTTTTTTTTTCTTAAAGGATTTAGCATGGGTATCTAATAAGTTATTCTTTAAGAAAGCATAAATCTGTGAAAATCGACAAACACATAAGACCTAGGGCATGGGTGTCTACTCCCGGTTCCCCATGTTGATTAATCCAAGAACCCGTGAGGAATTCTCTTATCACTCTATTAAGCTCAGGACTCGATCATCCAAATTGACTTAAATAACTAATCCATACCATATGCATATAATGGCCAATCACACACATACGAGGAATTCAATAAAACATGAATTAATTAAGTTAAGCACCACAATATGATTATCACAAATGCGCCAATACTGAAATATTAAATAAACATAATTAGGGCTTCAATCTAGCCCTACTAAAGTATTAGTTACACATAATTAAAAGAAAACTAGAAAGAAAAGGAAAAGAAGAAACCGAAAACGAGCCTCCAATTCCTCTCCCCAAGGTTGTATATGGAATTGTGTCTCCTAAATTGTATATTAAATTGTGAGGCTTAGAGGTCTATTTATAGGGCTTAGGAGAGTCCTAGAAGCCCTAGTAATTCTAGAAAATTCGGAGTCCAGCCTCCTAGTCCAATTAGGAAGTAATCCTAGTACAAATCGGAATAGGATTTGTCCAGATTTGTGTTCTTTTATTGCAGGATGATTTTGGCATAGCAGAAGTTTGAATTAGGAAAATGCTATTTCACAATGATTTGTATAATTTTGAGTTATCTTTCCATTGCCTCTAGAGTCATCTCAATTAGATACTTGAGTTGGAAGTTATAATCAAAATACCGAGACATATGCAGAATCCAAATTTGACTCAAATTAGAGAAATTTCGATTTAATCATTTCCTTTATTTGATTAAACTTAACCACATCATATATGTCCTCTATTATGATTGGTTAAGCTTAATTATATCTTCTAGGTCTTTCCAATTTGCCCTTTAAGCTCGAAACTTTTCTGAAAACGCTTTATTTTCTTCCAGACCTACAAAAACACAGAAAACACAAAAATGAAATAAAATAGCACAACATAACAAGACTAAGAAATTAAAAAGTGTAAATTAATGGATAAAATATGAATATTTTGGTACTTAACAATAGCCATAAGCTAGAACACTTGAAAAGTATCCAGAATGGGTGAAGTAAGGGTTTTTGTGATCTTAAGCTAGTTTGCTATTTGATAGGGCCTTATATATCGACTCTGATGGGAATACCAATTAACTGGTAATTGACCCCATGGTTCGTCTCCTAGCCCTATCCCTTGCGGGATAGAACTCAGAGTTCTTAACCTCTCCTAAACGAGAGAATTCAGTGGAAGACTTTGTTACTTTAGGGAAAAGGAAAGCAGTAACTAAACAACCACAAAATTCATACACCAGAATAATTATAACACCTCATAATATAAATAAGTCACCAAATGTATCGGTCAACAGACACTTCATCAGAATAAACATATTTCAGAACCATAATATAATTGTCTTGCAACAAGATAAAAGATCAAATCCTAAGTTTGAGTATTGCCCGAAAGATGACAATCTCTATCATGTCTGTCCGTGTGGTTCATCCATCATCCCACATCGATTTTAGCCATACCAGGTCCAGATCTTGAAACACAATCCTAATCAAATCCTGCACCACCACGCAAGTCCGGTCCGTAGGCATCCTCCTCTAGATTAGCTAGACTGCGCAATTGTATATAATGGAGGGGGAAGACATAAAAATAAAGGGGGTAAGTCCAATGACTTAGTGAAAGTTAATGCACATAATACCCACGCCATTTTAGTGATGAAATCTGTTTGGTAAAGAATGGGACAGTTTAGTCATGATAGTTATCCAAGTATGATATAGATATAATACATGCTTATAATCATGAGTAACAGTGATAGTTCAATAGTATGGTCTACCCGAGATATTACCCATTCTCAACAGGGTTGGCGCTGTCCCGAGGGACCTGTAATATAATACTGGTGCCCCAGATATTGTATGCTACTGTCCATAACACTAGTAGCCTGACCGAGTCTGACCTCGGGTGGCCCACGCTACTAATGATGTACGTCATGTAATGACCCCCCGTTAAAGTTGTGCTGGTCACAAACAACTATTAGATCCAAGGCCTATATTTCACACACACATTTGACCATGAAGTTAACATGTATAGTAAGCCCATAACCATTATTCTGAACGTACCGGTGTAACAAATCATACGATGTAGTTAATCTTGTTTGTATTTTACATGCATGTTTTTACAAGTCTCAATGTCATTACCTTTATTAAGCAGCATATTTTTGACAAAAAGTTAGAGTTCATGTGCAGTAATGAATATTCTGTGAGAGTTGTAAATATGCATGTTTTGGTACACAAAAATAGTCGTGCAATGCAGGAAAATAAATGGCAAGCATTATGTGAGTTAAAACTCACCTGGGTCGTAAAGATTCTCTGAATAATCCTCCAAAAAGTCCCGGGCTCTCCAAATCTGTGAAAAATCCTCTATTAGTCCTAAGTCCAACTAACACGAACCTCAAACACGAAAACAAAGGTTGTTGGGTGCACGGCCAAAAGGGCCTTTTCCTGAACGACCTTGGTCAAGCACTCGATCCTAGGGACGAGCGTTTGGCCAGTGAGGTTCAGGTGAAACCTCATTTGGTCCAAATGCTTCCCGAGCCTTCTAACAGTCTCTTATGCGACGCAAAGGCTTTCTAACACTATTCTAAGCAAAACAACGTTTCTAAATAGCAAGATTAAACCTAAGCAAGAGGAAATGCTAAACAAAATTAAAGCTTACAACTACCTAAAAACAACTAAGCAAAAACCAAGCTAACAACTTAACGAATCTCAAATGGAAAGGGGCAGAGGTTACCTCAACATGCAAGCTCCTTTAAGAAGCACACACACAAAACCTCACAACACTTACAAAGCAGACCAAAAGAATCTCCCCAAGGGTTCGAAGGTTGAAAAACTCGTATGGGGAATGGGGTATTTATAGGAGAAACAGGCTGAGGGCAAAATGAAAATTTTTTGGAAAGGTGTGAGTGCTCATGTACTATAGTGTTGAGCGCTCGTGCATTGTAGCTCAAAGGGGTCAGAATTGTAGGTGGCATGCGCGGGTAAAAACCAGCAGTCTAAAATAGTCAAAGAGCGCTCGCCCTGGTCCCTACACGATCGCTCGTGTATGGCTGCCAGGCGAGCGCTCTTGTATGGTCCCTACACGAGCGTTCGTCTACTATAGCTCTAAACTTTTGAAATACCCAAAATGCCCTTCCAGATGTTCCTAGTGACCCAAAGTCCAATGAATCCCCTAATTAAGCTGTCCTAAGCCTAATTAATTATTTGGGTCACTACACCTTATGTGTTTAAAATAGGTGCCCAAGTGTTGCGCATAACGATAAACTATGTTTCGTTATAGTAGGAGTCTGAAATGTCGAGGGAATCAAGCGAGTGTACAAGATAAGTAAATATTTACGATTGCTTTCCTTAAAAACGTGTGATATGTTAGTTGACTGAACATGCCTATGTCATGAACATAATTACTTTTTATGCAACTTAGTAAATGCCCTAATATCTGATTAATAAGATGCATTATATGTCATGGTACATTGGTACGTTCGATATAATGGCCCTAGGCTTACTATATACATGATTCTATGGTCAAATATGTGTGTTATATGGACATTGGATCTAATGGTTGTTTTGTGATCAGTGCAATCATGTTTGATTGGCGGGTCACTACATGACGTATATCATTAGTAGTGTGGGCCACCCGAGGTCGAACTTAGTCGGGCTGCTAGTGTTATGGACGGCAACGTATAATAACCGGGCACTGGTATTATATTACAGGTCCCTCAGGATAGCACCAGACTTGCTGAAAATTGATAATATCTTGGGTAGACCATAAACGAGGGTTATAACCTAACAAAGCATTAGTTTTCTGCATTAAAACTTAAGGCGATTATCGCTGGGATAACACCTACACATCTTTGAAACCAAAATTATACTTCTATAGTATAATAGTAGATGCAATGTCCCAATTGCTCACCAAAACAAATATTGCATATAAACCGGAGCTCATTTTAGACTCAATTGTGGGATTTATTTACTCTTAGGCTTACATAGTATTTGTGGCTTGTTAGGTTATCTATTTTAAGAGGATTTTTAAAGGAAAGAAGCCTGAAAACTTTGGTAGGTTTGATTAGAATAACTGTATTTCGATTAGTAACTCACAGTCTGTGATTAATGATAGTTCATGCATGCCTTGTGATTTATTTTAGATATATTAGATTTTTCAATTTCACCTTCTGCTACATTTACTCTGAGTATGCTAGACGGACGATCCATTTAATTAGTTACCAGTTAACTTAATTAGAGGAATTGCCAGTAACCCTACTAGAATGGTCAATGCCAATTTTGGGGGTGTTACAGGTACGACCGAATTTGATCTCATATGACCCACGCTACTAGTAAAGTCGTACAATCTACGATATTTTATTATTAGTTTCTATACTACTGGAAGAGTACAATCCAGCTAAATGCTATTACTAGAAGCTCGCGACCTAGCTAGTGTTCCAATGTTGAAGGCCTAAGAAACAACTGATATGTTATAGGCACAGTGATGCATCTTAGGGAAAATTGATGGTAGAGGTGGGCGTAACAGAGCATCTAGCTACTCATTATCTTAAGTTTGATTAATCTGTCTCTCTCTCTCTCTGGTATTTTAGTCCATTAATGCTCACTATCAAGTCTAAATTACCATTTCAATCCATTATTAGAAAGTAAGACCAAAAGGGAGTAGCCACACGGTATTATCACTTTAAGCAAACATGTCTTTTCTCACCTACGTATTGTGCGGTTCACTACCCAAGAGTGGGAGGTGATGTCACATAATCTTATTTGCCCTATTGCTAGAAGAGCAATTGACTTGCCTATACCCCAAAAATAAATTAGGGTTAAGTACACTCTAATTATGATGCTAGGGTTGGTTCTTATTTGGTAAAGTGTAAGACCTTGGACTTTTTAAGAATTTACTGTTGCACCGAACATTCAACAGAGGTACCGAATGTTCGATGCCTGTAGTACTAAAGAATTAGCTTATACATGATAACAATGGGTATGTGATTAATTACAGTATGAAGGTTAAGGAATAATTCCTAAAGGACGAGAAAGCATTGGAAACACCATCGTAAGAGGGAAATCATAGATTTTTGAATCCCAAGAAGGCACTCAAAAATATTTAAATAAATACCACGACGTTCGTCTCCGAAACAGCTTCCAAAATGGGGTCACACGTACAATTCCGAGACTCGTAACAAAAGTTATGATCGTTTATTGAACATTGCACTTGGACCAAACATTCACTGAAGTACCAAACGGTTGCTAACAGTCTGTCAGTAAGGTATATACAAGATTTGCAGGCGTAAGTCCAAAAGTACACCGAACTTTCGATGGGGTACCACTTGAACATTCGTTGAACAGTTTTTAGACCATTGGATATTGACCGAACGCTCGACAAAAGCTGTGCACCGTACCCGAACGTTTGCCTATATGTATCAAATGTTTGGTGACATGCTGAACTATCACAATAGCGCACACAGCTTTTCTAGCTCTATAAATACCCCTCTCCACTCAACCCTTAAGTCTCATTCCGCCCTTGTTGCCCTCTAAAACCTCTGTTTGAGTGATTTTGTGAGTTGTGTGAGTTCTTGAAGGAGAATGACAGATTTCTTGGTGGTTTTGGTTTAAGGAGGTAATCTTCTAAGCCTAGCTTGTTTCTTAGTTAGGGTTAGTTTGGTTCGCAAAATGCGTATTCCATTAGAAAATGGAATCGTTATTACTGGGAATAAAAGAGAATGGTTACCAATCTGGCGACCACCCCCAGATGCTTCGAGGCGTCTGGGGGTGGTGCGACCACCCACTTTATTTTCATTTTTTATTTTTTGTTTTTTGTTTTTTGTTTTTTGTTTTTAAGTTTAAAATAAAATAAAAATATAATATGAGTGTTTCTGAAAAATCTATTCAATTCCTTAAGGAATAACTATTCATCTCATTTTTTAGAGGAACAACTATTCCTATGTAGATGGAATTAGTCATTCCCACGGGAATAACTATTCCCAGGAATAGACCCTACCAAACAAGAGAATAATTCTTTCATATGAATAGCTATTCCATTCTAGTGATCTAGTCCGCAAACCAAATGGGCCCTTAGTTGTTATGTTGTTTAAATGTTTTTCATAGTTAGCTTAGTTGATAGTTTTGAGCTTCTAGTTATATTATTGTCCTTAATCTTAGTTTAAGCTTGAGTTGGCGTTTCATTCTTATTAGACGTATATTTTATTATACACAGATATATTATTTTGGGCTAGGAATATATTAGAAACCTTATGACTCATTTGGTTCGTGGGTTGAATATTTAGTTAGGAAAATGAATAGCTATTACAAGGAATAGAGGAAAGTGGAATGAAATAATTATTCATATTTCTTAGTTTGGTAACAATATATGTATTGTAATTGGAGTTAAACCAAAATTATCAAAAACCCCACAATTCTTTAAAAAAAAAAAGGGAAAACCTAGAATTGCATGGGTGGCCGACAACCCCATTGGTGTGGTTGGCCACCCCTAGCAGAACCTGGGGGTGGTCGCATCACCCCTGGATCACCCTGGGGTGGACCCCCGAGGTGCGCCAATGGTGGCGCAACCACTGGGGGGTCCACCCGAAGGTGGTGCGACCACCCCCAGGTCTTGCCAGTGGGTGCTCGGCGACCCAATGTGGTCGCTGGCCACGCCTTAAATTCTAGGTTTTCCTCTTCTTCTTCATCTTTTTTTTTTTTAATTTTTTTTTAAAAAAAAAAACAAATTTTAGGGTTAAAATAAACATTTTGAAAAAAATTAGTTTTTTTTTTTTTTTTTTTTGTAAAATGTTGTCAATTCCTTCAAGAATAGTTATTCCTCTAATTTTTTTAAAGGAATAGTTATTCTTGTGTGTATGGGATTAATGATTCCCACGGGTATAACTATTTCTAGGAATATGCCCTTACTAAATAAAAAAATGTATTACATAGGAATAGCCAATTTATTTTAGAGGTCTATTCTGCAAACCAAACGAACCCTTATTGTGTCCTTATAACTTGTTTAGAAATGATTAAAAAACTATTTAGTTCGAAATGAGTTTACTGCCTCAGTAAAAAATGTTCACATTGAAATCATTATCCCTGCATCATAATCTCTCTAATACATGGCTTTGTTTATGAAAATGTTGTCATTAGTTGTGTCATTGCTATTGTTACTGCTTAAGTCGTCATTTATATCCTTACCGAACCCTTTAGTAAATTGTCGTTACCTGCGGCGCTTTCTTGTCGGCTTTGCAAGATTAACTGCATCAAAGACTTTTCCCAGTTCTACGTGCACGTTGAATGCTTTGCTAAATGTTTGAAATGTGGTCCATTTGACACATCTTTGCTTTCGTCAGCAATTCAGAACCAGCATTTCCTGAAGGTTAATTATTATGCAGAGGGAAGACTTTTGTGCCCAAGCGTGCAAAAATAGAGTCCACAACTCTTACTTTGCTTTGTACCCGACGTGTATTTTCTGTGCATTTCTAATTAAAAATTTATTTTCATTCCCATGTAAAATTAGTTCCCATGAGGTGAAATGGAAATTCGTGTCGAATTCAAATTGTAAAAAGATATATGTATAAGATTAAAAGGGTTAACTATAACTCGATCAATTTAAATAAACGGGTCAAATTAGGGGCGAAAATAAGATTTGAAGTGTGGGGGGATAACATTTTTTTTTTATTTGCTGTGGAGATGGACCGACTTATATAAATACAAAATCATATAGATACATATAATCCTTTTATATATGTTTGTGCGTGTTTATATAAAATAAAGCATAGAAGTCTTACGTTTAATCTTATGTTATCGCAAATACACAATAGTATAAACAACTAATAAATTAATAGTTTTAAAAAAAAAAGTACAGCAAAATAGACTAAACACAATCTATAGGGTTTAAGAAAAATGTATCTTTGAGTGTGAACTTTTTTTCCTAATAATTACCCGGAGCCCCAAATAGCAACAATCACCCGGAGCCCCAAACAATTTTGCAATTATAAAATTATTAAACCATTTAACTTGTGATGTTCAAACAAACATTGTAAACCTAAATGACTCAAAATAACTACTCAAAAAACTGATTGAGGTTAGAAGCCACTCAAAGAACCAAAAACCATTTAACTTTTTCTTTCACATATTCAATGAGAGCCCAAACCCAAATTAAGTTTTTGATTAGAAGTGAATTACAATATAAAGGAAAACTAAATGAATTGGTTATTTTAGGTGTTTTTATGTTGAAAGAGGGGGCAAAATTAAAATAATAATAATAATGATAATAAATTAAAAAATTTAAAAGGGGACACAAGCAATTATTTTTTTCCGGGGGTGGGGGGGCAAAAAAGAATTAAAAAGGGACACATAATATTTTGGGGGGACAAATTTATAATATTAATATATTTGAAGGACATTTATGAAAATTTGTAAAATTTTGGGGCGACATTCGTCCCCCCAACCCCAAGCATGGGTCAGCTCCTGGGTCAAACCCCTCAACCCTAATCTTCTAATTTTGTATTGAGTTTGTGTTGAGTTCGCCTGTTATGTAAAAAATTGTCAGCTATTATGTCGTGTATTAGGTTTGGGTCGTGTCAAGGCTATACAAGTTAACTTTATCTCGACCCATTTAATTAAACGGGTCAGACTCCTCAACCCTAACCCTTTAATTTTATATTGGGTTTGTGTCGAGTTAACGCGTTGTCTAAAAAATTGTGAGTCCTAATAAGATGACAGCGTTCTATGTTTCGCAATCATTTTCCCTTTTTTCTTCCCTTATTTTCACTTATTTCAAAAAAAAAAAAAAACTTTTAAAATTACTTTTCTCACTTTTCTCCCACAAAAGTCAAATGCTGTATTTTTTGTTTTTGTTGGAATGTTTTCATTTCCTAATAATCATTCTGATGGAAGTTCTACTTCAGACCAAACTACTGATTTTGGTACTCTTAACATTTGCATCACTAGAATGTGTCTGTATAAGCAAAGTTTTATCTTTGAGACTTTAATAAGAGCATGCACATTAAGATTTGTTTTCATTGATTTATAATAAAATCTGTAAATTAATGCTAAAGGTTGGCTTTCTTCTAACATATATATATATATATATATATATATATATATTACATTAATAATTTTTTATTACTATTAAAAAAACTTAAAAAAAAAAAAAAACCAAACACTAGTAGTTTTGAGCTGCTGCAAAACCAGTTAGGGAAACCGCAGTTTGAAATGGTAAGAAATGAGGCATTGACTGTGTGGGCCTTGTGAATTCAAAGGGAGTTAGGTGATTCAACGCACTTTTCTTTGGTCAAATCAAATGAAACAAGTCCTCTAAAATTAGGTATGCCAGTTTTGAAGAGTGTTTGGGGAACATCAAGGGTCACATGCGAAACATTTTAAGAAAAATAAAAAATAAAAAAATTCCAGCCCTAATTAAATAATTAAAAATTTCATTAGTTAGGTTTGGCCTTCAATTAAATAATTAAAAATTTCAAAAGTGTTTTAAACTTTTCATGAACCCTATAGCTAATTTGCCAAATAAATACCCCAAAAGTCAACAAAATTTGATTGGGAACAATTCGATAACCAATGGCAATGGCTCTGCTTTTCATCCAATTTAGATAATATAATATCCTGGCTCTGATAGTGCTTGGATTGCTACTGCACGAGCAGTCAAATACTTTTCATAATCCAGGTGTTACTGTGTTATTTGAAGATACAATTATTTATTTATTTATTTTAATTAAAAACCGAGTTGGTTCTAGGTTCTTGATATATTATTTTAATGAGAAATATTGGTAGGTTTTTGAAGATTTATTTATTTATTTAAATTTTAGTTTCTTACCATCTCATGTGATCTATTGTTTTTGTAAATAAATACATACAGTAAAGAGATAGTGACACATCAATTTATAACTAAAATTTTGAAAAAAATATTGAAAAGCCTAGCATTTTTCTTATTTTCTGCTCCCAAAAAAAATTATTGTACAACTCTTTGAATAAATTATTAAATTTACCTCTTTATATTAGTTTAAGCTTTTAGGACAAATGATGATTTAATATGATATGCGAGTAGTGATCTTTTAGAATAAGTTGTGGTTTAACAGGGTATCAGAACCAGAAATTCTGAGTTTGAATTCAGTTTCAGTCAATTTTTTTTTTTGATATGTACGCACAAGGGGATGGATATGGGAGATGAGATTCGAACTGGTGATTTTCGCATCATGAGGTGTGATCCCTAATCGATTGAGTTACTCATTGAGGATCTATGTCAGTTAATTCACCAATCATTTAAGTTAAATATTTTACGTGTTGGACCTCATTTAACATAATATCAGAGTGAATTTTTGAGTTCAATTCTTATCATTATTCATTTTTTATTTAAATTAAATATTTCTTGTGTTGGGTTAAATGGTTAAATTTTGTGAGAGAAGTTAAAAATGTTGTTTGGCATTATGTAATTTCAAATGCATGTATCCCTAGAAGCCCCATTGGTAACAGTAATGCACGTATAATAAACGTATCTCATCAATCTTTTTTAAGGAAAAAAACAAAAACAAAAAGCAAAATTTAGTCAAATACAGCAATACTTGATGAATAATTCTCTGACGCATGATTGTTACGTGTTTCCCAAACGCACTTCTTCACAGTACAAGGCTACAACTGTAAAATTTAACTCCCAAACAAGGCTACTTTCGTGAATCAATATCCTAACTAAGGGCATTGACGTCAAATGACCCTCCAATCACCTACCCTCACCCATTTGCTACCAAATTATATAAGGATCCCCTCCAAGTTATATAAACCTCTCTCAGTTCGTCTTCTACGCCTTTCAACTCTCGCAAATATATTTTCTCTCTCTCTCTCTCTCAAACAAAACTCCAAACCCAAAAAACCTACAAATCCTACCTTTCCCCACATTTGCCAAAAACCTTTTCACTTTCGCCCTTCGGAGAACAAAGGAAGAAAGAAACACCACCATGTGTGGAGGAGCTATAATCTCCGACTTTATCCCGCCGAGCAGGTCGGGAAGGGTCACTGCAGATTACTTGTGGCCCAATCTCAAGAAATCCATCTCCGGGAGGCGATTCTCGAAGCCTCTGGTCGACGACAACATCGA
The DNA here is from genome assembly GCF_901000735.1 of Corylus avellana. Classification (NCBI taxonomy): domain Eukaryota; kingdom Viridiplantae; phylum Streptophyta; class Magnoliopsida; order Fagales; family Betulaceae; genus Corylus; species Corylus avellana. The sequence goes on along the minus strand of NC_081547.1, from coordinate 12,148,856 downwards.
CGAATTCGAGGCCGATTTTCAGGATTTCAAGGACGATGTATCAGATGTCGAGGACGAGGAGGAGGTCGTCGTGGCCGATGTCAAGCCCTACGCTTTCTCTGCTGCTCGCATCCCTGGTACCATCCTTACACTGCTTGTTTACTGGTTTGTGATTTAATTGATCAAGTGTGATTTAATTCTTTATTCAATTTGTAATTTCTTTCTTATAGTTGTTGATTTGTTTTATACGTTATTTGGAAGTTACTATTTTGGTTATTTTTGTTTGATATCAGTTTTTGGTTTATGATCAAATTTTGAACTTGTTTAGTGTTTTGTTTTTTTTCTTGTGTTAACATTATATGTGGTTGAAGTAAAATTTTCTGGATGAATATTGGATTTGATATTCTGCTGGTCATCTTTTAGCATATATATATATATATATATATATATATATATATATTTTAACCATAGGTTTTAGTATATTGCTTGTGTCATTTGTCGATTTAGGTTTATAGATTCGGTGATTGAAGTATATTTTCTGGGTATTTTTGATTGATGTAGAAGGGTTCATGTTTACATATTGTTTTCCAGACCATTTTTCAATTCCCTTTTTGATAAATATTTTGATGCTTTATCTTGGTGGGATAGAGAATTTCTGATCTATAAATCTTTGGTATTTTTTCTTAATAACACAATTGAGTATCAAATATGTGATTTTTATTTTTTTATATTGGGAATCAGTGCTCAACTGTACAGAAAGTTTTATCCTTTTGAGTTGTCAATTATTCTCTCCGCCCCCACTCTCTGAGCTGCTATATTTTGTCTCGGCTGTGGAAATTAACCTCGATTTTTGTCAGTGATAATTTACATTTTACGCTCGAAAGTCTTGCAGATTTTAGTTATATGGAAGTATATTGTGCTCTTGGTTGCTAAGAAACTCAGGGAGAACCAAAATAAGTTGCAAAATATAAGATCTTTTTATATTTAAACATTTGGAGTTGAAAACCTTACAACTTTTATTCAAAGGAGTTGAATTCTTCTATTTGCTTTGTTGATCCTATCAGAGATGATCTGTTGGATTCTGTTTAGTGTCATTTCTTTTTCTTCTTTTGGGATATGGTGATTTTTATTTCATGAGACGTTTTGTATCAAGTCTCAAATACTCAATTTTGTAGAAAGTTAATGCTCTTTATAGTTTTATGATTATCAATCAATGAATCAAGTTCATATGCATTCTAAAATTTTATTCAATAGTTACCAATTTCCCTTGCTCCTGTTTTGGCTGCTTACTGTGAATCATGTTTATTTTATTTTTAGAAGAGTGAAACCTTTTTACCTTTTTTGATAATTTATTTAAATCGGAGAAATGGAAATTGAGGCTTTATTATCTAATTGGATCACAACTTATCAACTATTGAATCATGGATGGTTGTCTCTCAATTTATTTTTCTCTTAGCCTCTGACTGCTTAAAATGATTTAGGATCTATTGGTGATTAGGAAATTGAACGAAAACGGAAGTTTTGAAAATATCGATTCAAATTCCACTGATCGGTTAATTTTCCTTTTGCATGTTGGTTTTTTTTCTACTAATGCTTGATTATCTTTGTTGAATTGCTTTATATTTGTTAGTGAAGTTAAAAAGCTGTTGAGCTTCTCTCTCTGAATGATATGAGTAGATTTTTTCTGATTTGTACTTATTCAATTTGATGACGTCTTCCTTGGTTGGTCCATGCTTTTGTACACTTATTAAATCTGTGGAAGTCTCTGGGCAATCTGAACGATCATCCTTGCATGTCTGTCTATTATCTCAATCGAGCAATGCTACACCCCCATCCCCGCCAATGCTTATGTGGTGTGGTCCCCCATAACATTTGGTGCATGGGGTTTGGTTTTTTGGTTGGGGGATAGAAGGGATATGGGGGGTGATAAATAGAATCACTCTATCTCAATCTGTAGTAGTGAATTATAGAATTGTTCCTGCCTGGCTTTTTAATTTTTACCATGTTGTCTTTATATTCTGATTTTGACTGGATTTTGCATCTGTTTCTTCTGTTGTTATGAAAGGATCTAAGGCAGTAAAATCTGTGGAATTCAATGGGCAAGCTGAGAAATCTGCTAAGAGAAAAAGGAAGAATCAGTATCGGGGAATCCGGCAGCGCCCATGGGGTAAGTGGGCTGCTGAGATTAGAGATCCAAGGAAAGGTGTTCGTGTCTGGCTTGGAACTTTTAACACTGCAGAAGAAGCTGCAAGAGCTTATGATGCTGAGGCACGGAGAATTCGTGGAAAGAAAGCTAAGGTGAATTTCCCTGATGAGACTCCCTGTGCTTCTCCAAAGCGCTCAGTTAGGGTAAATCTGCAGAAGCCACTTCCCAAGGCAAAACTAAATTCTGTCCAGCCCAACCTGAACCAAAATTTCAATTTCATGAACAACTCTGATCAGGAGTATTCCATGGGTTTGATGGAGGAGAAACCTTTTACCAATGAGTACGGCTATATGGACTCCATCCCTGTCAATGGAAATGTTGGACTCAATTCCTTTGTTTCCTCTGATGCTACCCCCATGTACTTTAATTCCGATCAGGGTAGTAATTCATTTGATTGTTCTGACTTTGGATGGGGAGAACAGGGCCCTAAGACCCCGGAAATCTCGTCTGTTCTTTCAGCTACTCTAGAAGGGGATGAATCTAAGTTTTTGGAGGATGCTAACCCAAAGAAGAAACTGAAGTCTGAGTCTGGGAATGCAGTGCCTGTTGAAAATAACACTGCAAATACACTGTCTGAGGAGCTCTCTGCTTTTGAGTCCCAGATGAACTTTCAGATGCCATATCTCGACGGAAGTTGGGATGCTTCAATTGAGACATTGTTTAGTGGACAGACAACTCAGGATGGTGGAAACCCAATGGATCTTTGGAGCTTTGATGACCTACCTTCCATGGTTGGGGGAGTTTACTGAGCAAACTTTTCCCATGCTTGCTAGTTATGTAAATAAGGCTACATGTTAGTGAGTTTCACCCTTTTGTCAGCTTCTTTATTGTCTTGATTTCTTGTTTCCTCTTAATTTTTTTTTCCTGGCCTCTGAAAAGAAATATTACACCTCATTTTTACTGCTTACAGGAATGGTTGTCGTATGTGATGGAGATTGACAAATTGAGCATGCGTTGAGGCTTTTCATGGATGATGTGTTGAAGTAGCTACTGTTGTATGAGGAGTATATAGGTATTTAGGTTACCTTTTTACCTTGAAGACCTTGAATTTGAAATTATGGATTTAATCTTTGTACTGATGATGGTGTGTGATCTGTGATAAAAATACTAGAACCTGATGAATGTAAACTTTGGTATTTGTTTGCATCTTGGTTCTTTCACAAGAGGCCATCCATTTTTGGATTGTTCATTTGTTCTGATTGGTATATGCTGTAGATTTCCTACTGCTTTGAATGGTCCACAGCAATACAACAATTTCTTTGCTTCTGCTCTAGATAGTCTTTTAAAACTCTTTCCTGCTATCCTTCCCAATTTTCTCTTGTTTGTTCGGCTGCCATGAAAAGTACCTTCGGTTTATCTAGTGTCTACAACAACAATACCGTTCTTTCGTGCTTGACTTGAACAAATTTATAAAAGGAGTATTTTTTTTTCCCGTGAAAAAGACTTGTAAAAGAGACAACCTGGTATTGGATCTTGATTTTCTTTCTTCCCCATTTATTACTAATTTTATCTTCTTGCACATGAGACAAACCTCGCCATCATCATTTTGCATGCAGCATTAACATACCTACAGCCGTCTGCTGTACGTCATCCTACATTTACTAAGCAAAACGGAAGGTCGGACGTGGCGGACACTGAGGGGTTGGTATCGAAAATCTTCTCCAATGGTGTGTTATTCCCTCCCCCATCTTCCCCCAAGCTCCAAAATTGAGATGGTGGGGCCATATATATATAATATATACAGAGGGATCTTTGGGGATCACAAATTGATGATACCTAGGAAGATGGACCCCTACGCCCTCCCTGTAGACCAGTGGTTGGCACCACGGGTGGCGACCTCGGGGTTTACCCAATTCCCAATCACATGTATTCTGTGCAAAAAGTTTAAAGCTACTGACCCAGGAGGGGGACCAAATAGAGTCTACCCATGCTGTCGACATGTTGTGCTTTCCGACCCTAATAATTTGGCACGAAGACCTTTTGTAACTTTGTTGATGTCCCAGAAACAAAAAGAAAAAAGAAAAAAAAGAAAAAAAAAAGGGAGGTTTTGTTGATGGAGTGCATGTGAGAAATATCTTCACCTAATCAACCTATTGCCGATGTGGACCATTAAGTACTTGAAGCAGCATGACGTTGAGTTTTACCTAACTCTCTGCCTTTGCTTTCAGCGTTGATAAAGGAATAAATGGATAGACACTTGATACCTCAAGATGTTGGTGGGTTTGGTGGCCAAAAGGGTAAAGGCTACCGGTAATGATGGTTTTTATGAAGTACCTCATTACCATGGAAATTAGAACCTGCCTACTCCACATCTTTTGCGATCCTCGACTTAACCCGAGGATGCAATTTTGACACATATACATGCAATGAATGAGCGCATATATGTGAAATCAGATTTATCATTGTTCAATTTTTGGTAGGGAAAGAATGTTCAATTTTGGCTGTTTGCGAATTCCAACCCAGGTTGGTCGGAATCGGAAAGCCGTCACAAACCCCAAAGGTGGAATTCTCTGAATTTTTGTTCGGGATCAAAAATCTAAGTTAACTCAGAATCCGGTTTACAGTTGAGCTGAGCTAGATCTATTACCTTGCAATGAGGGGCTTCATGCGGCGGAGTTGATGAGCCCCAACTCTATTGGTCTAGGCCAGATCTAAGTTCTCTATGTGCACAACAACCATTAGAAGTGGTAGATGTACAACCTCTATAGCAAGGAGGGGGTTTAAGCGGCGTAGTTCGTGAATGCTAACTCTGCTGAGGGGTCGTCAAGGTTTAAGTACAATTATCGGGATGCCGACAACATCTTGTAGAGTTTTTTGGTAGCAGTGACAACAGTAGTTAGTTTATGAATGAGTATGATGACGAGAAGATTGACTTAAGGTTTTTATTTTTTTTATTTTATTTTATTTTAAAAGTATGTGTATATATATGAAGTATTTTTATTAGCTTATTATTATTATTTTTTTAAAAAATAAATTTTAAATTCCAATCCAACCTGATAGAAATTCGAAAACCGTAACCGATTTCAAGTCAAAGCTTGTAAATATATAGTGGACCAGGTGGCTCTGTGCATTTAAATTAATATTTTAACATTTTTTTTCACATGTACGAACACAACTTGACAAAAAACATAAAACAAAATAAAAAATAAAAAGAAAAAAACGATGACCACATATTATAAAATAATCAGTTACAACTTACTTCTTCATCTGATTGCACGAAATTTCCTTGCTATGGAAAAAAAAGAGCGTTTATTTTACCACTAACCAAAGTTGGCAAATTGGCAATGACGTAGGAGCTATGAGAGAATGCGTAAGAGAACTATTATTCTCTTTACAACATTGATTCAACAAACAAGCAAGAGATGCCAGTCTAAGTTATGTTTGGCTGATCCCATATTTCATACCACAAATACATTTGCTTCCAGCAAAAGTTGCTGTCCAAAGGGTTTTGGAATCACTCTAGAAACGAATAATACAATTCTAGCCAAAAGAAAGACATCATATTCCTCTTTCTTGTTGAAGCATTACCACTTAAACAATTAGAAATTAATTCACATTGCTGTTTAAGTTAATTAATCAGCCAAAACTCCCTCATGATGACCTGCCAATGTGCCATGCATGGATGGTCCAAGCCAAAATTCTGATTATTGCTTCTGTTATCAACAACTCTGGCATGGATGTTCTTTCAAGAGATGCAGCTTCTTTCTTCTCATCTTCCTTCTCTTCATACTTCTGGCTTTATTGATTGTCATCTTCCTTTTGAAGCCTGAAAAACCCTTTTTCTCCTTCCAAACAATCAGGTTGGATTGGTACAAGATAGATGTTTATTCTGGCTCATTCCTGTTTGTTTCATCTGTTATCACACTGACCCTGAATGCACAAAACCCTAACAAGGTTGGCCTAAGGTATAGTCCTTCAAGGCTTAATGTGTATTATGAAGGTGTGCCAATAGGGGAGATTCAAGTTCCAGGCTTCTTTCAGCCTGCTCACAGCAACAATGTCAGCGTGAGAGCCAGAGTTTTGTTTCATTGTGTTAATGTCAGCCAACTTGTTGAAGGGGCTTCATTGCAAGATGGGTCAAGGAAAGACATAATTCAGATGAATATTTTAGGTGATGTTAGAGCTCAGCTGTGGGTGTTTCATATGACTCTGTTAAAAATCAAGGTTTGTATAGTAGGGCATCTCATTTTGCCAAAATATATAAAGCTTTATTAATTTTTATCATTCTGGCAATCATATTAACTCCAACAATCATTCATGTTGCCAAGCTAGATGATGTCTTAAATCATTTTTGTAAGGATGGACTTTTGAAGGAGTTGATATTCTTTTTAGGAATACAAACAAGCGTAGCAGGGATTTTATTTTAGAGAAATACTATAAGAACTCCCTCTTTTATACTTCCAAGGTTTCTAACGCAATAGTTGCGGAAAGAGAGCGAGTAAATGAGACTAAAAATACATTGTAGTGGAAAGCTAGCATGATAACTGCCACATTAGAGAGTAAGCACTTTAGAATGTAAAAGAGGAAGTTCGTGTAGCATTTCTCTTTATTTTATGATTTTTCGTTAGGCATCATTTATTTATTAGAGGAAAATGCAGATACTGTTTCAAAATAAAAGAAAGTTCTTCGCCATATTAGTCGAACGAGAAATATTAGGCGTACTAAATTTTTTTACTAAAAGATGAGTACTAAGATGATTTGAAGCTTATTCATTGGAGATAATCAAAACAATTAAAAAAAAAAGTTACGGGTACCAATGAATAAACTCCACATCATCTTAGTACCAACCTCTTAGTAAAATATTTAGTACCTCTAGCATTCTTTAGTCGAATATATGGGGTCATAAGAAGAATATGCTTTGCATAATAACATTCCTTTCTGGACCTCAAATTATTTTACCTTTCTCTTTGATATAGTTACTGCTATTTCTTGTAGGCTGCCCTAGATTGTGACATAAATATTGACTACAGAGAAATTGGTCTTGAAAATGAAGTTCATATCACAAGGGTTGTTCAAAAACACTTGGTACGTATTACTTTCCTCATATCTCTCTTTCCTTCCATTTTAGGCAGATGCATGAACTTCAACATAAACGTTTACTTTTCAGGCTTCTTTCCCAGCCAACTCAAAATTTATCTTCATCAAGTGCGCCTTGGCTTTCTACGCATAAAGATATCCCTAAGTGAGTTGAGGGGTCACTTTTGATACACAATGTAATCATGGTTCCTAAAGTTTTCAATTGTCAAATCCAACTATGGACATTACAAAAAACTTACGAATTTGTAATGGCACTTTAGTAACGTGTCAATAGGGTTGACACGTTACTAAATGTTAGTAACGTGTATTTAGTAACATGTGCGGCGTGTTAATAATTTGGGTATTACTAGTAACATGTCAATCTTAACACGTTACTATTTAGTAACGTGTCAATTTTGACACGTTACTAAAGTTTAGTAACGTGTTAAGATTGACACGTTAGGAAAATCTTAGTAATATGTCAATTTTGACACGTTACTAAACTTTAGTAACGTGTCAATTTTGGCACGTTACTAAGCTTTAGTAACGTGCCAAAATTGACACGTTAAGAAAATCTTAGTAACGTGTCAATTTTGGCACGTTACTAAACTTTAGTAATGTGTCACTTTTGGCACGTTACTAAACCATGCAGATTTAATTTTTTTAATTTTTAAATTTCTCTGAAATTTATTTTTGCGTACACCTGATAACAATAGCTATCAATTGTTATTGTTATCAACATCAACATACATCATTTCTCAACATACATCCATATCCGAGACATCCATTTCTCAACATCAATAGCTATCAACATACATCATTTCTTAAGTCGTATCCGAATTATCAATCAAGATGATGTCCACAAAACATACATATATACATCATTATACATCAACATTGTTAATAAACAAATAAATCCAACTATATATATATATATATATATAAACAAAACATAAGAAATACAATTTAAGTGATTCGTGAATACATTACGTACAAACACCCCAACAAAAAACCGAGTGAACACCATCATGATGGGTCGACTTCTTCGCACTCATTGCAAATGATTAAACAACAATCAATCAGCAAACAAACACTCGAACAATCAATCAGGAATCATCAAGTCCTAAGCGATAAGCAACGTCAAAGTATACGAAGGTCATACTCAACAGTATTCAGGTTTAGTGACATGTATAAATGTTAGATAAACAATTTCAACGTTATATCTACACTGCCAACACACACCTCAGGGGGTATATACATAGTTTCAATGATAATCCATTCAAAATGTGAAAATGATCTGAAATTACGAAGCATATATATGATCTACGTGTATCCAGCATTTCCACAATTACAACACATATTAATTAGTATTCCTAATTTTCAAGTATTTTGAGTTAAGTATATAAGCTATTTATCAATATTCGATAATAACTTCTTATTAAGTCATATGTATGCGTATGGGCTTGCTAAACTAGTGGTACATTGTCTTGATAAGCGAGACTTTTGTCTAGTCGGGGTCTGTTGTGGGTTTTCATTTTGATCACCGTCCTCAGCGTCTATCCTTACGTCATCTACACATATTACGGTGTAAATGTGTTATACGCATGCATGTGTTCAAAAAACATACGAACAAAGTGTGATTACCAAACAAAATTACTAACTGTTAAAATGATAGTCATTTTAGAAGACGATCGTATTACTTAAAGAGGAACAAAAACTAATATAGGTTTACTTGATCGGCTATCTACTGAGGACCTCACAATGTGTCGGACTGGGGACTCTACGTCGTGTGGAGCCCTAACATTAGTCACCTTCGGCTCGGAGTTGACATGTCTCGAGCCCTCAAGCACATGAACTCGGGCCTCATACGCCGCCATCTGCTCAGCAATCTGTGCAGCCATCTGTGCGGTAACCAGCTGGGTCACCTCTGCAATAATCTCAGCCCTTTGCTTGGCCAACTTTGCAGCCATATGTATCCTGTGCTACTCCCTTTCAGCTTCAAGTGCTCTTTCAATCATTTGCGAGACATTCGAGCTTCCGGGGTTCTGTGAACGTGATTGGGATGGTGTATAATAAGAGTGGATGTAGCCGTGTGCAGGGAGAATATTCTTACCAAGCCCCCGAACACGACCCGCATATTTAGGCTTAGAGCCGTGCACCTGGGCGTATGCATCGTTCGATGCCCACTGAATAGTCTCAGGGGGCCTGTCTACCATGGCTGCAGGATCGTTTTCCAATAGCTCCTCCATCCTTACTCGTATGTTACATTACACCCAATCATTGTCATTTATGTGTTAATCCTAAATAAGTTTAAATATACGCAAATAAAAATGAAAGATAAAGGGTGTAAACAACATACAACTCTCACCTCGACCTCCCGATTTGGGTAGCTACCATCTTTCTTTCGGTGGGTCTTGATGTATGCCTGCGCTCGTATAGGAGCCCTGCCCACAGTAATTAGCTGCAATTAAAAACCGACAACACAAACATATGTTAGTATGTATATTAAATTAATGATGACATATATATTTATATAAATGGTAAATGACAAACATACCTCCTCATTTGATAATCTTGCCAAGCTCTTCGAGCCAGTGCAGTGTGGTGTGTTATTCAATGCTTGTATTTCTCTCATATGCTGAGCATAGTCCTACACGTATACAACATATATATGTTATTAATATGTGAGTCATCTTCATAATATTTACAATTACTGAAACTACACAATTGAAATTAACTTAGTGACCTACTTGATAGGATGGATCGCACCACTTCTCCAACAATATATCCACGTCTGCGTTGTTGTACCCTCCAAGGAACTCGCACATCCTCCGCTTCACTGTCGCAAGAGTCTCACCGCGCTGAATACGAAGTTTCTTTTTCAAGTCATGTCTCCAACATCTCAGCTTCTCGCCCATGTCATGTAATGTGTCCTTCTTGATTGCCTCAATGTCCAAGCCAGGCGGGATATAGAACCGCGTCTGCATAAGCTAGAAATTGAGAAATTATGAACCCTACATTATACTTTCAGCATCAAATAATTGTTTCACAAAATCAGTAAAATAGTTGCTATGTACATATGATTGTAAATTAAGAATATCGTAACATTTTAGATACCATCAATGAGCTCCATAAATCGTCCTTTGTGTTGACGGGTACCTTTGTCCAGTCATCGGATATCCTGAGGAAAGCCTCGCTCCTAACAGTCTTGCCCATTACCTGTCTAAATTTTGACCCACTTTGTCCTATTTGCTGCCACGATCCATTATACTCCATCACGATCCTTTTCCCAAGGGGGATGTCCCACAACTTGCACAACTCATTTATGTACAACATTTCAATTTTTTCTTGTGAATCTGCATTGATATTGAACACACACAAAAATGAGTACCAACATTAATTGGAAGTGAATGCTTACAACTACATATATAGAAGAATATGCATAAACAAATACATATATATTTCAACCTTGACTAGCATACATACATATCGTCCGAACCTCTTTGACACCCAACACTTGCCCAACAAGTCCAGCGGGTTGGTGGTCCAATGGGTCATCTACCTCATCCTCCATGTCGTCATCAGCCTGCTTATCACTATCATCCATGTGTGGGTTGTTGTGTGGCGACCGATCAAAATAGCTGTGCGGCAACACACCCAGCTGGGTCAGTGACGGCGGCGGGGATGGCAAACGCGGGGATTTGCCCGAGTTGCGAGGACTAGGCTCATATCAATATCTGAATTGGGTAAGGCCTATCAAACAGGATGGGTCAAGCATAGCCGGGTCTATTTGACTCAAGGAGCCGGGAATATCTTCAATGTTGAAGACATAATTATGTGTCGTAGAGGTCTGCCCTTCCACATGCTCTAGAAGTATCGGTCGATACCCTAACTGTTGCCTCAGGAGCATAACAACGTCCTGCGCCTCACTATCATCAGGGTTGTACAGTCTCGACCCATGTCCACTTGTAGTCTGTCGTGTAGAAGACTATGTCCTCCATCCTCTTGTCGTCCTCCCTCGAGTACTCATATTACCCTGCGAAATAAAGCACGTTACAAATTAGTTATCTGTACAATGTAGCAAATATGCAATCAATGTTTAAATATATGCCATCAAACCAATGAATGACAATCAAAGTATAAATAGATAACAAAGCTTTACATGTACACAATATTCAAATATAATATGATCACACGTTTCGATTGGTGCTAAATCTGGTCGAACGTATTTGACGTCATCATGCGGATCATTTGGATTTCTGTTTAATAGTTGTGGCTCACTCTCGTGGTAGTTGACATGATCATCATGAGGCCTTTGACCCTAACCAACGTCGTATACGTTTCTAGGTTTAGTTCTTACCGCGCAAGCCCAATCTGGGTTCCTTTCTTATTCGACGTAAAAAACTTGTTCCACTTGGGAAGTCAGCACATACGACTCATCAGTAATCAACTCTCCCCTATGAACAAGGTTTTTGAAGTTCACAAATGTTAAGCCATACTCATCCACCTTGTATCTCCTGTCCAATGTGTTGTCTGCCCAATCACACTTTAACAGAACATACTTCGTCCTGTCGTAATACTCTATCTCAAGTATTTGAGTTAGCTTCCTGAAGTATATTTCGCCATCAACAGTCGGCACACACACGCCACTGTTCTGTGATTTCTTTCCCACATCATGTGCAAAAGTGCGAAACAACTTGCCGTTGACAACATAGCCATTATATTGGACTGTTGAGATCATCGGCCTTCTACAATGCATTACTAGTTTGTGCCCCATTTCATTCCCGTGTCGATTGTCTGAACGATCGACCTGTGAGTATAATACAATGAAAGACGCATTATTAGTGTGGTGAGGGAATAGAAGTAAGAAGGAAATGCTTTGAAGTTAGTAGGTACACATGACATTAGTCTTACGTAGTCATGGAACCAGTGGCAAAATTGCTCAACATGTTAGGTTTCCAACTGATCGTCCATCAGTTGCCCCCTAGTTCTTGGTTCCCTAAGCGTATCCATGTGCATCCTACAATTTCAAATTAAATCAAGAAATTATAATCCACAACTAAGGGTGTAAGAAAAATGAACATGATATGCTATTAACCTGACTCACATACATAATTGGAGAAACTCGTCCGACTTAAACATAATATAACAGTGGATCTGAGTCAATGTGCGTTTGTCGAGGTCGACTCGTGTCCTTGCCCCTTTAAACCCATCCAGGTTTATTTGCAGCTTATTGTGAAATGTCGGTACCTTATCTAAATAATGAGGGCAAAACGTCACAAACTCTATTGCAGTGTAGCCCTCCGCAATGCAGCCCTCTAGAGCTGCTTTATTGCGCACATTAGATTTGAAACCCCCAAGGCTCCTACATATCAAATCTGTCAATCATTGCATTTAGTCATTGTTTTTAAATAAATGAAGGGCAAAAAAATGTAAGTTTTATGTCAAATTCACTTTACCTCTCTCCCGGATATATCCACCTATATTGTACAAGTTCACTGAGGCGGCATTCACGGACAAGATGCACGACAAGATAAACCATGCACGTGAAAAACTCGAGTGGGAATACCTGTTCCATCTTGCACAAAGTGATACAGACATCACCCTCAACATGGTTCATATCCTCTGCATTCAATGCAGTCGAACAAATGCCTCTAAAGATTGCAGACATCTTAACAAGAGGTCTAACCACTTTATCTTGCAGTGACGCGCAATGCAATAGGGAGAAGCTGTTGCATCAGTATGTGACTGTCATGGCTCTTCATACCTGAAATCGACCGGTCGTCAAGTCGTATAGACTTGGAAATGTTCGAGGCATATCCATCAGGCACCCTTACATTTCGAAAAACTTTTAGGAAACTAGTTTTATCTTCATTAGACATTGTATGACAAGCTGGGGGCATATAGATTATTCCATCTTTTGTGAACGGATGAAGTGTAGGTCTCAAACCCATTTCTTGCAAGTCTTTACGTGCTTCGAGGTTGTCTTTCATTTTCCCTTTGATGCCCAGTAATGTACCTATTATGTTGTCGATCATATTTTTCTCTATGTGCATAACATCAAGATTGTGCCATACTAAATTATCTTTCCAGTATGGCAACCTTAAGAAAATACTTTTCTTCTTCCACACTACATTATCATTAGGAGTCCTCTTCCTCTTTGATTTATCAGTGGGCTTTGACTTACCGGCACTTTCATCCCCGAATACCATCAATTCTAACTGTTTCAGGATATCATCCACACCTGGCATATCGGGGGTACATTCTAGTTCTTGGTTACTATCAAATGTTCTTTTGTTCTGCCTCCACGAATGACCTTGGGCAAGTATAGCCTATGGCCCATTAAGCAAAATTTATTCCTATGTTTTAACCGTCTAGACTTTGTTGCATGCATACAGCAAGGACATGCCTTTCCACCCCCAGTAGGCCACCCAGACAAGTTTCCGTATACGAGGAAGTCATTAATTGTCCACATCAACTGTGCTCTGAGCATAAAATTCTTTTTCAGGTAGACATCAAATGTTCTCACCCCTACATTCAATGGTTCCTGTAATTCATCAATTAAAGGTTGTAGGTAAACATCTATATCCATTCCAGGAGAACTTGAACCTGGAATAATCAAGGATAATATAAAAGAAGTTTATTTCATTCACATCCAAGGAGGCAGGTTGTATGGTACTAGCATTATAGGCTAAGTACTGTGGGATGTGCTCATGTTCCCAGAAGGATTTAACCCATCTGAGGTGAGGCCAAGCCTTACATTCCTGTTGTCCATTGAAAAACCTGGATATAAATTATCAAACGACTTCCATGCTTCACCGTCGGCTGGATGCCTCAATACACCATCTTTTGTGCGGCCGTCTGCATGTCATCTCATATAGGGCGCGATATACTGCGACATAAACAGCCTCTATAGCTGTGGTATGATTGGAAACCACCGCAACACTTTCACCGGACGTCGCTTACTCGACGTTATGGGGTGGCCATCCTCGTCTAAATGGATTTCATCCTTCCATTTAGATTCTCCACATTTAACACATAAATCTAAGTCCTTATTGCCTTTCCAGAACAACATACAGTTATTATGACAAGCCGATATCTTCTCATACCTAAGTCACATGTCCCCTAAAAACCTTTTGGCCTCATATGTATTAACTAGCAAAGCCCCATCATCTATAGGTAGCAACTGATTGATGAACTCTGGGAAAGCCGAGAATATCGTATTACTAACTCCACCCACACACTTCAAGTTATACAAATGTACAGTAGCACTCAGTTTGCTGTGTTTGGTCATCTCATGAAGCAGCTTGTCTGCCTTTTTAAGTAAGTATTCGTACTTTCGTACATCACATTCATCGGCTTCATCATGCACAATGTGTTCTTCCTCACCCTGCACCTCAACCTTACGTTCACAATTGTCTTCCCAGACTTTGTGCATGCCGAATAAATCACGCAATAGGTTGTACATATTTCCACCTTGTTCTGCGCTTTCACCTGCATCTGCGGTCAGACGGTTCAAATGAATGCCTTCACCTAGAGCTCGTACAGGCCTCTCGTCGTGATAAATTCATTGTTCGTATTGTGGCCACATTCCTTTCCCCTCTGTCAAGTGCTCATATACCAATCCTGGCGAGTGTTTTCTATTCGTCCAACACGTCTTACAAGGGCACACAATAAGTCCATCTGGAGTTCTATAATTCCAAACTGTGAAGCCTACAAATGATCTACACCCGTCTCTGTATTTCTTTGTACCCCTAGACTTCGTCATCCAACTCTTGTCCATAGCATTACTACGTACATTAATTAAGTCAAGGTTAGTTTTGGAATAACCATATCAAAATTATTGGCCACTAATTAATTTAACTACATTTGTTATAGGGACCCTAAACAAAAGTAATAAATTAAAAATAAAAAAATGAATAGACGTGGAAGGAAAATACACTAGCCTCAACCATTCAAGTAACTTTTATTGAAAGCAATTGAAGGTATAGCCTATACGTCTACATCCACCACGGGTCGGTGGAAGAGAGGAAAAAAAATTAATGGATCACATGCATGTTATGAAAATTAGATTTGACCCATTAGTGTGTTTTGTTTTGTTTTTAATAAAAATTACACAAATTAATATAATGTTAATAACCTAAGCAAAATTATTGGTAACCAATCAATTTAACTACATTTGTTATAGGGACTCTAAACAAAATAAATCTAGGCTAGTTTGTTTGTTTGTTTGTTTGCTTTTTTTTTTTTATTTTATTTATTTATTTTATTTATTAAAAATTACACAAATTAATCTATTATTAATAAGCTAAGCAAAGTTATTGGCCACTAATTAATTTACATACATTTGTTATGGGGACCCTAAACAAAATTAATCTAAGTAATTATTTCTTTTCTTTTTAACATTTACACAATATTAGACTTCTAGTTTGTCTTTTGTTTTTAAAATCAATTAATCATATTCACAATAATCATATATACCCTCTACAAAACTTAAGCAAAATCTCTTTTAATCATTCACCATAAAAATTTATCTCACAATTAATATAAAAACACAACATTAAAGCCTCCAATCGGTAATCACCCAAAATCCAAACACCATACATGGATTTTCAATCAACCCTATAAAAAAAATGTAAATCATCTCAAAGCTCAAACCAGAATTTGTCTAAAACACAACTACAAACATAAATTTTCTTAATCAAAATCATCCGTAATGAAATACCCACAAGGGCCACAACCATATGACAATAAATTGTAAACATATAAAAAATTGAAAAAGACGTAATTACAATTTTTACAATATATATAAATAATTATATATAATTATTGTTGAATATATACCCGCAGTACGTTGTTGGAGAGGGAGAGAGTGTCGGA